>NC_063189.1:26608654-26689853 GCF_017589495.1 Alosa alosa | reverse complement strand
TGTACTAAGAGTAAGACATTTGCAATTTGATGAAATGAATGATCAATTCAATTCTGTTGTGAACAATTGCAAAGTAGTTTGTGACCATAGCCTACTTTGGAGTGCACTCCTGTCTGCTTGTATGTTCTGATCTACTCCTCATATACCTAATTCTTTCCAAATCAAGCACTTAATGTATGAACGGAAGACTAAGTAAACTAAGATGGACTAAGTGGACTAAGATTGAATAGATCGAACAGAAATTACACAACTAGGCCTATGTGATTTAAGTTTAGATACCGTACCATAGCCTAACGGGGCCTTAGGAGTTTTAGCAATTTAGGAAGACTGTTAGCAGTAAGATAAAATTACTTACTGAACGTGGCATATGAACAGCTGCAAGCAGGCTATTAAACAACACCTACTTCACAGCCCAGCCATGACTTGCTCCCAAAATGTATAGGCTAAGACTTTTACATTTAACATTTTTTGCTGATGTGTCTCTCATAGTTGACTGTCCTTTGTCTTCTAGGTCCACCAGTTACTTATTGTTGGCCAGAGACGCAAGAAATCAAGTGTGTATACTTTTTTGTACATATTTATCTACAGACATTCTCTTTAAAAGCAAGGGGTTCATAAGAGCACATCTCAGTGCATTTCACTTTAGGCCAGGTGGCGGAATAAACAGCCGGCCACATACTAGCAATAACAATTGCGTAGCGCCTGCTTCCACATTGCGCTGGGTGAAAGATGGAGGCCACAGCCACTGTCCAGTTAAGAACACCATGATATATAAACCACATCCTACAGGCAGTAGGGGCGGGTGAGAGAGTCTTCATTCGCCCTGTAATGAGTCATTTAACCATATACCGACTTACGAAGATGAGTAATTAACACGAAAACGTTGCCTGGTGTCCCTTTAACATTCAAATTTTTCATAACTCCATGTAGGACGTTTCTGTACATAAATTTAAGCACTGTGGCAGTAGTAATGCAATATTTAGAAAATGTAGGCTACTCTTGTTTTAAAAACAAGCACTTCAGTACTTTTACTTAAGTAGACATCTGACTGTTGTACTTTTACTTGTACTTGAGTAAAATTTAACAAAGGGTATCTGTACTTTTACTCAAGTAATGAAGCTGTGTACTCTGTCCGCCTCTGTCTCTAGCTACAATGACACTTGTTAACACATATCTGTTTACTATTCATTTTCAGAGTGCAATGTCCATACCAATTTGGAAGTTTTTCCAATAAAAAAACTGGGAAAAGAAAGGACCAGAAAGGTTAGTTTACAAGCAGAATAAGGGGACTTCAGATCACCTAAAATGGAAATGCAAAGCAACTCAACTTCTACTATAGTACACAGACATTAGCCCAGAATACACAAGCCATTCAGACGTACTAGGGATGGCCAAGAAATGACAAAAAAGTCGCACTATCTCATCATTAGGTACATTCGGACCCAATGGTTCTAAGAACATAGTTGCACTTATTACTAACTGGATAATTAGAAATGATTTCCTCCTGGTAGCTGATGAAACAAAGCATATGTCATAGTCTGACATGGGTAAACCAATGGTGTAGATGACACCGCAGGTTTTTATTTAAAAGAGATAATGGCTACTAAAATATAATAAATATTATTTTATTGCATTTGTATTAGTTGTAAAAACATATTTGGTTGGTCTTAACGTAAGTTTACAACCGGGAGTAAAAGAAAAAATATTTGGGTCGGTATTTTCAAGGATGGCCCTAGTAGCCCAATCATTACATGAACATGAATGAATGAAACGGACAGCATTTAGTTACTAGCTACTGAAGTGTATTGACTAGAAGTGCATGGTATACCAAGGCATAGAAAAAGAATCAGCATTGTTAATAAAATATGTTCTCAAATTTAAGCAGAAGCTGCATTATTTTTACAGATATTTTTAAATGCTGCTTTGGCATGCACATCAGTCAAGATAAAAGACCCCAACCCCAAAGTATGGGCACAAACAGTTATAGGAACATATAGCGGTCAGAGGAACTCTTTAATTCCCCAGTTCCATGCTGTCCGAATGCACAAAAATGGGTTCTAGGAACTGTCAAGTTCCTACAATGTGAAAGGGCTTATTCAGTAGCGATGTAGTTTACACAAACAAGTCAGCAATTGCTATTGCTGAAGTGAAAAAGGCACCAAAGTGACTGACAAAAAGTATAATGTGTTTCTCATACACATACTAGTTGACCTCATTTACTAGTAGGCCTACATATCACCAATTTCACTGGGAAGTGTCAACTGGTTAGTGGCGCAAGCAGGTTGGTGTCAGATTATCATGCAAGCAGTTTAAAGGGATACCAGGCAAGCCTGATGCTTTTTCTCTAAGAAACTCCCCCTCGCTCGGTCTGAAGCTCTTTTCCTTTTCTTTGCGTCTTCCGTCAAGGGTTTTCGCTGCTTCTTCGCCGGCTCTGCCATTATACACACCAACAATCTCTAGCGTTTCGTTAGCCTGCCTCTGTGCTGTAAACTGATCCTGCTTCGGTCGGCGGGTAGGATACACCGAACTTGCAAGTGGGATATTCTTCCTACAGGCAGTAGGGGCGGGCGAGAGAGCCTTCATATTTGCCCCGTAATGAGTCATTTAACCATATACCGACTTATGAAGATGATTAATTAATACGAAAACGTTGCCTGGTGTCCCTTTAATTTAGTAGTGGTTCAGAGACCCACGTGGAGTTTATTTTTATTTATTTGGTGGCATATTCATGGTCCAGCGCATGTAGCCTAGCCTACTACAGACAACCTGACACTTCCAACACCGATGCATCGTGTTGTAAAGCTTTATTAAACAACAAAGTGGAGCATCACAAACATGTCTATTTGAACTTCAGTTAAACAGACGAATGTAAAAATGACGAATGCTAACTCCAGTATGTAAAAATAAACTGATTTTTGAGCTGAACTTAACACAGCAACCTCAAACACCACTGTTGAACCCTAGGTCCTACTGCTTCAGTAATGTAAGAAATAAGCAGTTTATGAATTATCTTTACCCGTTTAATCAAGTCCACATGACCAAAAACAGCATATTTAAAAGCTGAGCTGGCATAACAGCCTAATATAGCGGATGCTGCAATGAACTAATAAAAAAGCTTCATACAATTAATTAACTTTATCACTCATTTTTCTGGGTGGTTATATATCCATGCAGATCGTCTTCGAATAAGCCATCACTGTTATATGTTATAATATGTTACAGGATTCATGACTGCTATGTAGGCTACCATTTTAACGTCTGCTGAGTCTACTGCCTACCAAAACCTGTCGCTGTTCAGTTGAAGTTAAATTATCTAATATTGTTTGATTTTGTGTTAACTTTCAGAGGGAAGACATGTTCCTTTCTGGCCAAATTTCACAGCTTCTAAGAAAGTCTGTCGTCTTCGTGTAAACCGAGTTTTGAACAGAGAAAAAAAGTTAGGCTACCATAGGCTACATGCAGGTTCTCCCATAACGTTATCGATACAGATCAATGCACCAAATCAGGGCGATTTTAGGGAAATAACGTTCATGGGACAGGCTATCAAATATTGAACAATGGGATAACGTTTCATCATCACCTTTACTGATGCCTGAAATGTTGACATTGCTGAAATACAGAGATGTAGGCAGATGAGGGCAGCCGTGGCCCACTGGTTAGCACTCTGGACTTGCAACCGGAGGGTTGCCGGTTCGAGCCCCGACCAGTGGGCCGTGGCTGAAGTGCCCTTGATCAAGGCACCTAACCCCTCACTGCTCCATTGCCATTGTAGCAGGCAGCTCACTGCGCTGGGATTAGTGTGTGCTTCACCTCACTGTGTGCTGTTTGTGTTTCACTAATTCACCGATTGGGTTAAATGCAGAGACCAAATTTCCCTCACGGGATCAAAAAAGTCTATATACTTATATAGCCTACTGAGAGGCAGCTGCAGACAACGATGTACACCTACCAGGTGGATGTAAACAAAGCTATAGAACCTAGAATACGTCACATGAAAAACGTTAATAGTTAAAATAGATAATACAGAGCTGGTTACTGTGGTGATGCTAGGACAGACATGGTGGTTGCATAGCTTAATAAAAGTTGATAGTTCAAAAGTAGACCGTTTAAAAGTTGAATGTAGATAGCTTTAAAGTTTAAAAGTTGAATGTACATAGTTTTAAAGTTGTTGATATACAGCTATTTTAATAGATAGATAGTTTAATGGTAGTTTAAAAGTAGACTGTTTAAAAAATAAATGTAGATAGTTTAAAAGGTGTTGATAGACACCTAGTTTAATAGATAGATAGTTTAATGATAGTTTAAAAATAGACCGTTTAAAAGTTGAAGGTAAATAGTTTAAAAGTTGTTGACAGACTGGAAGTTTAATGAATGTTGATATTCAAATAGTTTAATGGCATATCAGGGCTCTACAGTGCGCCCATTTCACTCGCACATGCGAGTAAATATGATGGCGTGCGAGTGCAAAAAAAGATTTAGGCGCACTGGTGCGAATGACTTCTAACTATGTCAATGTTTGTCTACAAAATACACCGCAACATCGAGAAACATTACTGTGCAAACCATAGAATCACATCGCGAATGCAGCATAAAAACTACACCTCCCATCAACGTTAGCAGTTTTGCGTTGTGACTCGCTAGTTGTCGCTTCTATCAAATCTACCAAGAGCGCGCAGAAAAAGCGGAAAGTTAGACTAGCCAGCCAAGATGCAAAGATTGAAGATTCCACCGAATTCATCGGATATAGGAGGAACAGGATGAGATTCTGAGAATGCAGTGAGAGAAGGAAAGGTAACCTAACATGCCTTTTAGCCCAGTTAACGTATTGGCTGCAATATGCAAAATATAGCTGTAGCGAACAGGCACAAAAGTAGCCTCCCGTAATACTCCCATTTTATTCAAAGGTAGAACGCTGACAACTCCAGGCTTCCACGCATGCTTGTTTGTTTACACCGAATACAAGCTGAAGTGCAAAACGAAAGTTTGCCTACCTAACGTTTGCCTCCTCCTGCCCCCATCAATGCAGATATTTAAAAAAAATATATATCCTTGATAGCCTATGTTGGGTTTGTGGAAGAGAAAATGGACTGTTTTAGTAGTAGTATTAGGCAGTATGCAGTCAGATAGGTCACCATGGGCATATTTGGATTAGCTACAGATGGATTCATAAATAAATTAGCCTACATTTGGCAGGATACTTGATATACAGGCTAAATGCAAATATGGCAATGTATTATATTATTTTACATTAACAAAATGTAGGAAAATAGAACAGACTGAAAATAAAGTAGGCACTGATCTTTAAAATCCTGTTTCCTGTAGCCTAAATGTTGTCAGTCAATCTTAATATTTGCAATTGGTGCACTGGCATGTTTAACTGTTAGCTGCAGTGTAATGATTATGTGTAAGTTAAGTACAGAAGTGACTGTGCGCCCAAATTTTTGTCTGTGCTCCTAATTGTTTTAACTTGGGCGCACAAGTAACCTGGCAATAGCCAGATGAATTTCGCTCCGCCTAGCTCCACTCATCCATCTTGTTGCTTCAGAAGGCTGGGCCTAATCAAAAAATGCTTGCATATGATTGAATAAGCCACTTGTCCGTCATCTATTGACGTGCTACTTCAACCACTCACATCGAAGCCAACCCGTGGCGCTTAATAACAGACTCACAGTCGCCTTCACGCAATGTCACATCTATGAAACTCCCCCTAAGGCCCTGATTGGCTAAACCATAAAGTTGGTTGGAGAAATCACTCTCAATGGAAGAGGTCCCAGATGGATGTGAGTGAAGCTAGGCGGAGCTAAGCGGAACGACATTCATCTGGCTAGGGTCAGGTTAGCGCACAAGTGCTCCTGGAAAAAAATGTTAGTGTAGAGCCCTGCGTATAGGTAGATATTTAATGATAACTGAAAGTTGGAATCCCAGCTAACACACAACTAAACAGCCACGTTGCCTATAAGTTGCCAGTTGGTCACGGCCAACTAATCTTCTGGCAACCTTCCTGCAACGTGGCCACAACGTTGCCACTATGAAGTGGCCATTTGGTGACTTGAGCAACGTGGCCCTATGGTCATTTGGTAACGTTGCCATTTGGTGGTGTAAATAACGTGGCCGCAACGTGGCGCTTTGGTCATTTGGTACTTTTGCCATTTGGTGACTTGAGCAACGTGGCCCTATGGTCATTTGGCAACGTTGCGGCGCTATGGTCATTTGGTAACGTTGCCATTTGGTGACTTGAGCAACGTGGCCCTATGGTCATTTAGCAATGTTGCTGTTTCCCAACACCAATTGTTAGCTGAGGTTATATCAAATGCAATAATAATCAGAGATATTTTTTTTTTTTTTTTTTTTTTTAAGTCAAACCAGAAAAATGGACCACTGGTTTGTACTGTTTATTTACTACCTGATGACTCATCCCCACAAAAATAATGCTAAACTGAGATTAATGTTGACCATCCAGAACTACAATTTTCTAATTTCCACAAACTCTGACCCAGTTAAAAAAAAATTGCAATCAAATATATTCAGATACTGAATTGATGAATTATTTATTTTAAATGCATGTAGGGAACACATTAATAAATCACACTGACAATTCTTTCTATTTACATTTGAAGTAAAATTCATGTGTTTCATGAATTCAAGTGATGTGTACAAACAAACCACGTTGCAGGGTAGGCTTTGGTTAACCAGGAGAGAGCATAAAGACCTTGGAGAGGCTGAGGTGGAGAGTAGCTAAACCACTGACTGCTAATCAGAATCCAATCCAAACTATGCTTTATAGTCCAAATTTAAGTTATAAGAAAATAACAGCAGTGTACATGACCCACAGGATAAGACTGATAACTGACAATCAACCTGAGTTTAATTTTAGTATTCAGTTACCAAGGCTGAAATGAGGTTAAGCAATTTGAAATTGTGTGAGTAGGAGTGTTGGGTAATGATATAATCACAGGTGTTTTGTTTGGCTGTAACCTCGAGGTTCTGAGGCCGAGTGGCGAAGGTAACAACCCCGCGATCACAAATGCTGTGTTGATTCAATACATTAATTCTGCCGCCGACTAATTAACCTTAAAACACCAGATTATTCTATTGACCTGGGATATTCCCACTTTTGGGAATAGCTGTCTCCTGTCCAATAAGAAAACAAATAATTCCATAGAACCCAAATGTTGTATGAAGTCATAGCATGAGAAAATAATTCTACATTACAACACCAGCTTAATTATAATTCAATTATTATTGTATTCACCAAATTATTCGATCAGCAAGTAGGCTAAGTGGTGCCAATCCAACATCAGTTCATATGTCAATTAAGTGTTGCAAGTTTTCTATCAAGCTAAAGTTGTCCTTAAGCCGTAGAGATGCTGGTTCTGCTGTCGCAACTGAGTCAGGGTTATCAATTTTGCCTCCGGTTGTCTCCAAAATTGTGGATCGATCCCTCTTCAGTTCGGTCCCTGGAAAAGAAAAAAAGGTAATAATGTCTTAATACTTTCTGTTCACACACTCACAGTTTAATAAAATATCAAGCAAAATGAAAAAGTGTGCAAAGACAGCTATACAAGAACAATTTTGTCTAGCTAGCTGAGTTTGACTGATCCAAAGTCCTTTTAGGCAAGTCCCTCCACTCGGCAGTCATATTGCAACGCTTTTTGGATGGAGAGGGGTGAAGGTGTAACCCACCTAAGCATTGGTTACTAAACCCAAAATTAGTTGCCAATGTTAAGTAAATAGGTACATAAATTGAATAAATAACAAAATAATTAAAAATCCAGAAGGACATACGATTTTCTAGTCAACGGGAAATGCTTTGCTTGGATACCAGAATTTGTTTATTTTACGTTCAACGGACTCGATAACGTTACACTTGAATGAATAGACTTTGAATCAAAACCTTTTACTCCTTGACACCTTTCTATCGTGAATCATTTTTAATACCTCTTAAGTCGTTTTACTATTTCTACTTTGTCCTTAATCTTTCCTCATTGTTTTCACGTCTTTATCCACTTCTTTTGAACGCCGGTGAGTAATTTATCTGCTAGCAAAGATTGTTAAGGCTAGCGAGTGATTAGCATCGCGTAGCAGCAATTGCATTAGAATGGGGCTAGCATGTAGCATGCTAGGATAACTTTGAGCTAATTGAATGATACAAAAAAACAATCGGAGATTTACGTTTATTGTACTGCTTTGTTACTGTACTTTACTGTACTGTAATGTTAGTGTTTTAATATTAATATGATATGTGAATGTTATTGAATATGACAAGTGTAATTAATAGATGGTGTGCTATGATTTTATGAGATATATGCAGTAACGGACTCCCCAGAGAAGACGTTAGTTTGGCATGTTCTAAGACACAAGCAAGTAACCTGTGTGTGTGAGATGAAAGTGGAACCCTTTCTCTCATGGTTGGTGACAGAAAACATTGCCTATGTTGTGCCTCTCTTAATTGAAATTTTGTTTTCTGTAGCCCACACTACTAAATTTGGAGGCAGCAACCTGAAGGGGAAGGAGAAGCTGCCACTGCTCAGAACCCGGAGTATGCAGCACAATAAAACGTAAGTAAAACTTCGGGACAGTCTGCACAAATTCAAAAAAAGTGCAGCTCTTACCTGAAAGCTAAAGGTTTTCTTCTTTGCTTGCAGGCCCGGCAGCAGCAGCAGCAGCACGTCAAGTCATCGGCAGGAACTCCCAAATTAAATTAATTTAAATAAATGGTGTAATCAAATGTGAAATGTCGCTCTGTTCTTCTTAAACCAAGTGAGTGGGCAAATGAGGACTGCATCTGCAGGTCCGCCCAGAGCTGTTTTTTTTTTACATCCTGACAACATTCTGGCGACCTCCAACATGGGTTTCAATGTTGCTATAACGTTGCGGTTACGTGGCCATTAAGTTGCAGAAAGGTTGCCTGCATGTTGCTGATATGTCGCGGTAATGTTGCTAAATAACGTGGCGGCAACGTAAACATTGGTTGGAAAATCATGTTGCGGCCACGTGATGGCCACATTAGTGTGTTTGCTGGGATGGCTCTAATGTTTGCTAGCAGTTATGCTAACATTTTTAACTATGATAACCATGCTACTTAGCTAATGTTTTCTAGCAGTTTTCTTAAACATGCTAACTATGTTAGCAATGCTAACCATGCTACTTAGCCAACTTAGCTAATGTTTTCTAGCAGTTTTGCTAAATATGCTAACCATGCAACTTAGCTAATGTTTTCTAGCAGTTTTGCTAAAAATCTTAAAATGCTAACAATGCTAACTAGCTACAGTAGGTAGGAGTCATTGAGTGTCCCAGTGACGCCACTTCCATTTGCCTCCATGGGACCTATCTTTTAAAAAAATTTGAACGCCAGTCTATGGCGAAAAAGAAATGATTTTCTGGTTCCGGTTGACTTGTGCCTTGAATTACCCACATGATGTTTGTCAATGTTAAAGACAATTTTTCATGTAAAGACATTTGCAGTTTGTTTCGTAACTATTGAATTACAACATTGTGAAAGATCGTAATTCCAACGACTACAAACCCATCAATCGCGCTAGTGACGTTAGCTCATTCACAGCCACACTAGATTGTACAAGCATACCAGCAACAGATCTTAATTGGGCTTTCCTTGCCGATGAAAATACCATGAGTCAGAGGATTAAACACATCAGTTAAGTTGTATTCGTCCATAGACTGTACATTAGATACTGTTAAGTGACATAGCAGGCAGCAAGATGCAACCGTTAACTAGCATAACAGCTAGCATGCTAATCTTATAGTTTCATTACGTTGGTGACGTACATCGTTCGAGACGAGAGATGTAGTCCACTGAGCGGATTCGCACAAAACCAACATAACTTTTGAAGTCTATCGAACAACAGTACTTTCTTGAAGTGAAAAATTATCTTTTAAATTCCCACACATCATATGTGAAATTCGTGGCACAATTCAAACTGGACCAAAAAATAATTGTTATCTCTCCATTAACTACCGTTCATATTTTTTTGAAAGACAGGTCCCTTGTAGCGGAAGTAAAACGGAAGTCACTGGGACACTCTATAGTTGATGACAAGTGTTGACGTAGTTGATGACAAGTTAAAAGTTGTTGATAGACAGCTAGTTTAATAGATAGATAGTTTAATGATTGAGTTGAATGTATATAGTTTAAAAGTTGAATGTAGACAGTTTAAAAGTTGTTGATAGACAGCTAGTTTAATAGATAGATAGTTTAATGATAGTTTAAAAGTAGACCGTTTAAAAGTTGAATGTAAAATGTTGAGTAGTTTAATGGGTTAAATTGTTTAACAGTGGATTATTGTAGTGAGGACTTTTATTTTGAAACAGTTTTGGGCAGAGGAAACAGTTAAATAGGATGTGTAGTCTTAATTGACCCAGATTGTATGCTTAAAGCCTGAGGCTGCAGGTGGCCTGAACACCTGGCATAGATATGAAGGTATATTGGGTGCAAAAGTGGCGAGCACATTTAACTGCAGATTTTGCATGTGCACACTAAAGTCATAAAAGCGTCCACACTGAGACATTGACATTCTGTAGAAAATATTACAGATTCACGCCCCCCAGGTATTGATTCGAATGGCATTATACATGTGGATGAGTCTGAGAATGTTTTCTGCAGGGTAACATACAATACTACTACCATAGATCAAGCTGTGTCATGCAATAGCATGACTTATGCTTATAGTTCTATTCCAACGCTTGATTTCTACCCAACGATAGTAAAAAGAAAAGACAAATTTAAAACTAGAAACCTAACAAATATTCTTTCCATACCTCAGCATATTCCTCAAAAGCCAGAGGCATTTTCAGCTAACATGGGTTTACTAAATATAGGTGCACTTACTACCAAAACCTTTGCAATCAATGATTTTATTAGTGAAAAAAAATTGGATTTTCTGTTTCTTGTTGAAACCTGGTTGACTTCAGACAGCTTAAGCTGTTCTTGTTGAGACTTGTCCCCAAATTATAATTTCTTCCACTCAATTAGACAAGGCAAACGAGGTGGTGGAATTGCCTCCATTCTCTCAAACAAATATAGTTGCACACGAGTCAACTTTGGCTAATTCGCTTCCTTTGAGTATATTGCCCTCACTCTGAAGGCTGACCCAGCTGTACTTCTATTAACCTTATACCGCCCTCCTAAACTATGGACTGGCTTTCTCAACCAGTTTTCTGAACTTATGTCGCTCATCATCACTAGCTATGATCGGATAATTGTAAATGGCGACTTCAATATTCATGTCAATAAGACAACTGATGCTAAAGCCAGTAAGTTCCTTAATGTGTTGGACAGTTTAGAGCTAAAGCAGCATGTTACAGGACCCACCCACAACCTTGGCAACACCCTCGATCTAGTCATTTCCAGAGGGATAGAAGTCACAGACTTATCAGTAAATGATATAAATATGTCTGATCATCATTGTGTATCTTTTAATATTGTACTACATACTCCAAAAATTCATCCCGAAATTGCAATCAAATCGCGACTCTTGGACATTAGAGCAGAACAGCAGTTCATAGCTCTTATAGACTCCATAAATTTAGATATTTTACATCATCCCATTGATCAAATGGTAGAGGCTCTTAATCGTGAATTAGGCTTCTGCTTGACAGAGTGGCACCCTTAAAGACTAAAAAAGGCCCTGTAGCAAACTGACACCTTGGATGAACGAAAATATCCATGATCTAAAAAGATCATGTAGGAAAGCTGAGAGAACATGGAGAAAAACTAAGTTACAGCCCCCCAAAATTAAGGTCCTTTAGCACTATTACTCAATCTGAGCTTGGTAAAATTATAACTCAAACCGGCTCCTCAACATGTGTTTTAGATCCAATCCCTACTACATTCCTCAAAAAAGTATATGATGGCTTAGCTCCCTTTTTTCTCAAGGTAATAAATACCTCATTAGAAACAGGTATATTTCCAACTGCTTTTAAAACCGCTGTTGTGAAACCTTTACTTAAAAAGTCAAATCTTGACCATACCAATCTGAGCAACTACAGGCCTATATCAAATTTATCGTTTTTGAGCAAAGTACTTGAAAAAGTTGTTTGCAATCAGTTAAATACCTTCCTCAACGAAAACAGTATCCTTGAAAAATTCCAATCAGGTTTTTAGATCAAATCACAGCACAGAAACGGCTCTAGTAAAGATAGTCAATGATCTCAGACTAGCTACCGACTCAAACAAAGTCTCAATCCTTATTCTTCTGGATTTGAGTGCGGCATTTGACACCATTGATCATAGCATCCTAATTCACCGCCTTGCGAAGTGGATGGGTCTCTCTGATAATGCTCTAAACTGGTTTCAAACCTACATTACTGGCAGAGATTTTTATATCAGTCTAGGAGATCATGTATCTGAAAACATGACTTGCCTTTTGGTGTGGCCCAGGGAGCTGCCTTGGTCCCCTGCTATTTTCTATATATGCTTCCATTGGGAAACGCCATAAGTCAGCATAATGTAAACTTCCACAGCTACGCAGATGATGATACCCAATTGTATCTTTCTGTGGAGCCAACTAACCCAGATGGCCTTTGCTCCCTCACTGCATGCCTAACCTCCATTAATCAGTGGATGAGCAAAAACTTTTTGAAACTAAATGATGACAAAACAGAGGTACTTCTGGTTGGACCAAAACTAAAGCTTAGATATTATTCTTAGTAATCTGGGGAACTTGGCACACCAGGTCAAACCAAAAGTAACAAGCCTCGTGTCATCTTAGATGCAGAGTTAAGTTTTAAGCCCCATATCAGTAAAGTTACTCAGACAGCCTATTTCCACTTGAGAAACATTGCCAAAGTGCGGCCCTTTTAACTCAACAAGATGCAGAAAAACTAATTCACGCCTTTATCACTAGCAGGTTAGACTACTGCAATGCACTTTTCACTGG
Source organism: Alosa alosa (assembly GCF_017589495.1). Taxonomy (NCBI): domain Eukaryota; kingdom Metazoa; phylum Chordata; class Actinopteri; order Clupeiformes; family Clupeidae; genus Alosa; species Alosa alosa. The sequence continues at coordinate 26,676,957 of NC_063189.1, read as the reverse complement.
TCTTCCCAAAAACATCTAAAGAAATTGGCACTCATACAGAACTCTGCTAGACTTTTTAACTAAGACTAAGAAGAGAGAACACATCACCCCTGTGTTGGCTGAACTGCACTGGCTCCCTATTTCCTATAGAATTGATTTTAAGGTTATGTTAATTACTTACAAAGCTCTGAATGGCATAGCACCTTCATATATCTCTGAGCTTTTAATATGTTATCAACCACAAAGGAAACTTAGATCATCCAATTCTAATCTTTTAATCGCACTCCAAAGTGCTCCACAAACAAAGTGGAGAAGCTGCGCTTATCCATTATGCCCCCAAACTATGGAACACCCTGCCTCTGTACATCAAGCAGGCGAAGTTCAGTAAATATTTTAAAAAAGATCTGAAAACATACCTGTACAGGAAAGCTTTTAGTTAACTCATCTTATCCTGTAGACTACATTTTCAGATTATTCTACATCTGCTACTATTGGAGGGCTTAGCCAGCCAGAAGCAGATGGGCTCCCCTATTAAGTCAGGTTCTGCTCAAGGTTTCTTCCTGGAATATGGGAGTTTTTCCTTGCCACAGTTGCCATATGGCGGCTTGTGGGGGTAAGAGGGTTAAGGCTGCCAGTCTTATGACGCCATTTTCTATATTTTTGATATGTTGCTGAGTATAACATAAACAGCAAAGAAAAGTGATTGATAATGACTGACTGACTATTATTGTGTTACATGCTTCAAATGTAAAGCACTTTGAGCTGCATTCTGTGTATGAAAGGTGCTATACAAATAAAGCTTTATTATTATTATTATTATTATTATTAAAAGTGTAACAGTAAAGTTGAAGTTGTACATATTTTTTTTTTATATCCTGTTAACACAAAATAGGGGCTACGTGTTCACAAATCCCTTTTACAGGTACACAAATCCTATCCTGTGAGTCACAACTTTCAAGAGTCATGCACTCAACACTTTTGCTCCAATCGTTGCAGCGCAGTTGGTGCGAAACACATTTGCACATCCGTGTTTCATAATCTGAGAACATGCACAACATTCGTGTATTTGTAAACCCAAATGTGAACTAATGCATCCGAAGTTGTGCATCTGTGAAATCATTTCTCATTAATAAAATTCTACAGATCGCTTTGATTTTCTTGCACGACTACAAGTCAATTGATACAAGTGCTCTACGTTACACGTTACGTTACGTTTGAACAAAGTTTCTAAATTAAACTGTTCAAGAGAAATTGCGTACGGAAAAAGTGTTAAGCGGAAGAATAATAAGACAAAGTTGTTGCCTAGGAAGAAAAGTACAGTGCATTTTCATGCACTGTAATTATTTTGCTGTCACTTTGTCTGTTTTATAACCCAGAAGGATGTACTTGGTATCAAATGGTAGCTCTGTGTCTCTTTCATATGACATGTGTGCCATATCTATGCATTCTCGGGTTCGCGAGTAATTCAAACGAGAGTAATGAGTGCGCAGGTGAACGCAGAGAAGTATAGACTGTAAATATCATGCAATTTGAATTAATTTCATTATTTTTTTTTGTTTTTCATACTTTAAAGTACAGACAAGTGCGTGGTCTTGTTGGAAAGCCCCATTTCTGCTCTGTCACGCAATAACGGTTTCATATAAATGTTTTATAACATTTAACAGTTTTATAAATGTAACATTTAGTGTATTTATGTATGAATGAAAAATGGTACATTATTGGCACTTTATACACAAAATTACTACAAACTGCGCTATTCCCACATTGATTTTTGTGTTCCTACAAGGCAAGCTACCCCACATACCATTTTAGTCCTATGAACATTACCAAAAAATGCAACCACACCTTGTTTTATACTATCTTCATGTGCATTTGTTAGACTTCAAATATTGACTCAACATGAATAAACTATTGCATTTGCAGACAAAATAATGATTGGTGCCATATGGATACAGGCATTTCTGAGTGTAAAAAATGATCCAAAATCGTAGGTGATACAAATGTATTAACATTTGAATTTAACAAAAATATTTTACAGGTCTTAATTTTGCGACCTACAGTAAATATTAGGTAGACAAACTGAGCAGAATGTGAGACATTAACCATTTTCCTGGATTTTGTCTGATTTGACACAGAATGACCCAAATGTAATTATTCATAGGTAGGTGGCATCATGTGTATCCAAAGGAGAACAAGCTTGGAACGTTCAGACTTTCTCAGACCCTTTAAAAAAGGATAAGAAAGGATTCAGTGTTAAAACCAGTCTACCAAGGCCACTACAGTCACTAAATGTGTTACCAGGTGCAATATTATTCACTCATTTCTGAGCACCAAATTTACATTAGAAATTCATGGTCTTTTCACCTCTCTGAGGCAGAACATCTATTTTCAAAATAAAGCCAACCATTTTCAATATTTGAAAAGTGTTACCGTTTTACATCTTCTGATATCTCAGCTCCCCTGTTAAACTGATGAGTGCAAAGAACATCAGCACACAAGGGATGACTTGAGTCTTATCTCTGGACAGCACAGCACTTTACTGAACACATTATAGAAAGGACACCACAGAAATGTTGTGTTTGGTAGTTGTATTTTATTACAAAATATTGATATGCCATAATTCACTTCATACAATCTTAGAATCAAACAAAAGTCCACAAGTGACTAGAAAGTAGTCTGCTTTTTTATCCCCAGAATGATTGACACATACCCAAAAAACAGAGAACAGCTGAAAAAAAAAAACACACACACAAACAGCATGATGGCCAAAGGGGCCTTTGCACCTTCACTCTTCCTTACAGGAAAAGGCACAAAGTACAACACAATCTGCTCATCACCAACTATGCTGTCTCTCAGAAAGGCATTTGGGGGAACACAAATGAAACCTCTCAAGGGATGGGGGGAGTTCATAACAGCATCAGCCAAGTGGTCAAGTTCCCCCAAAAGAGCAGCCAGCCTCTACACACGGGTAGGAGCAGTGGACTATGGGATAGGACTGCTTGTGCCGCAAACCTGTTTCAGATGCAGATTGAGCTTTTTGTTTATGGCTGTGATGACAATAAAAGAGGAAACCTTAAATAGTGGCCAATCACTCTCCGCAAAAAGACTAACATAACCAAAGACATCAGCCGAAATAGAGGAGGATTATAAAATCCAGCCATTTGGAAATTATTATTTTTTGTTTTATCCATGCAATTCTGACTGGTGCCAGTAGAGGACGCCATTCACTACCTGCTGGATCAGGAGAAACTAACTGGAGCCTTGAGACTTCATTGTCTCTGAACTGTGCTTTGTTGAAAGGGAACTTCCATTAGGAGACTTGATTGCCTCCTTCCTGTATACATTTCATCAGAAAATACAGAGCTAGGACGAGCGAGACCGTGAGCCGTCAGCCATTAACCCAGTGCTGTGATCTGGTCTCTGAAACGGTGGCTTTGACCCTTAAATCCTAGCAGTAATGAAAACATATATAGTGGCACTGGACTGGAATGCCAAGGTTTTTTTTCAATGCATAGGCCTGATACACATTGCATTTGGAGTAAAATCACACTTGTTACCATGCTGTCCATGCTTGTGACAGGCCTAAGTATTCCTCCCTGAGTCTGACACTATTCTATATGAGGGGTGGCTTTATGAGGCAAATGGAGCAGTGGTCTTATGGTTTATACAAATGTGTTGTATTCTTTTCTCTTTGAAAGTCTGAAAGACATCACAAACACACACAAACAAACAAATAAATTCACACACACACACAATGGCTCCACTCATGTAAGGTAATGCAGAGGAGATACAAACTACTACTCCATGGTCCCACCACACACGTGCAGACTCTCTCTCTCTCTTTCTCACACACACACATATACACAGAAAATGTACTACAAATTTACTTTTAACAAATATTTTAACAATTAATCAGAAAAGCATTCTGTGTTGTGCAACAAATAAATCACAATCAAATCAATGTGTGTGTGTGTATATACCTGGGCTCACAAGTCAAAAACTCTAAATGAGAGAGCATGGGACGTACAGTACCAATGAGGCCAGAAGTGACCAATTCTCTCAATATGAGCTCTGAGCCCAGACCTCTCCCTCTCCCAAACACTAGGCGATGCCATACCTACAACCCTACACCAAAGACAAACCAAAGATGATGTTTCTTTTTTTGGATCAAGTCTCTCAGCTCAAATAGCAGCCATGTTCCATGAGAATTGGCTTCAGTTCAAAAAAACAAACACGCAAGCAACTCTTTAAACAGAGTCGAGTCTTCCTCAACTGTAAGGGCTGTGCTCACAGTTCGGTATGCGGGTCAGAATCTGCAACACAGAGACAGAAAGAAAGAGGAAAAGAGAGAAAGAAAGACAGAAAGAGAGAGAATGTGTGTGTGCGTATGTATGTGAGTGTGTGTGTGAGAGAGAGAGGGAGGGATAAAGGGAGCGGAAAAAAGGAAGGAAGGAGGGGAAAATATAGTTAATGATTACATCTCCATCCATTCATCTCCAACCTTCTCTAATCAGGTCTTCAAAGCAGACTCCTATCAGGCAGGCAGTGTGTGATATCTCCAGCAGGCCCACCTGTTTGTGCGCTCTGGTCGTCCTCTGTGCTACTTCCTCCACTCTCCTTATCCTTCTGGAACTTTCTGTGGAAGCGCTTCACCTCCTTGTCGTAGTCGCTCCACTCGGCCACGATGCGCACGGCCGCCTGTAGCTTGGGCTCTTTGGTCTGGGGGTTATTGCACTGGGGGTGATACAATAGATCAGACTTCAGGTCATGCTCAGTGCACTGGGGGTGATACAATAGATCAGACTTCAGGTCATGCTCAGTGGAATGTTGTTGTGCTCTAGCAGAGGGACTGCTGATTATGTGGTGCATCAGTTTGTGGTCAGGACCAATTGTTTATCCTACTTCATTTACTTTATTTTATAAATTAAATATGAATATGAAATATAAAAATGGCTAACTGATTTAATGGAGCATGCTTAACTGTTCAAATGCAAAAACCATTGCTCAAGAAAAGTTATGCAACAGCTGATGGACGTCTTTTTTAAGGAGTAAATTGCAGGTGATATGTGACTGTCTCAGTCTTTACATGGTGGTGGAGGAGAATGGTTGCCATTCCTCAAAGAGGGCTTTGCCATTAAAGGTCTGGGATCCACTGTTTTAACCAGAATGATTGTACAGGGAACAATATTACTCTTTTTTGCTTTTCTTTAAGAGAATATAATTGAACAGAAGGTAAGCGGCTGGGTGCCATCTACCCACCAGATCGATAGTCTTGGCCTTCTTCTTGGACGCGTCGTCACACCAGGTCTCGCACCACAGCCACTCCTGAGGGAGGGACTTGATGGGGACCTGATGGATCATGTTGTTGGGCAGATCCTGAGGAGAGCAGCAGAGCTTGCATCAGCACTGTGCATTTCAAATGGACACACATTCCAAAACTTTTTGTTTTGTCCATAAAAATACAAATATTTACAGCAAATGGACTATAAAATATAATGAAGACAATAAAACCGCACAGAAGCAGGCTACAACATTTTGTGACAATCTCTTAGGTAACATAACTATATGGGTAACATAACTATAAAGTATCTTACAACAATAACTATTCAACAAATGTTGACAAAGACATGGTAAATATACAATTAACTAATGTTGCCACTGTAGTCAAGAGTTCAAATGAGTTGGTAGGTGAGTGAGAAGCTGCCTCACCTGGTCCAGGTTAGAGAGACTGTTGGGATCTTGACTGAGTCCCTGGTACTGTCCCCTCAGACGGTCCCCTGCTGCAATCTTCCTGAACTTCTTTAGGTCCACCACATACAGGGCACTGTCACACACACACACGCGAGAGAGAGACAGATGAGAGCAGAATATATATGGCATAAATCAGACATACAGGCAACACTTACATACCCCTTAACTGTGCCCTCACAGTTAATTACACTGTAATAACTCATGTCACAGTGTGTATTAACTAATTATAACACAGAACTAATATTATAAGGTTACAATTAGGGACATGACCTTTGTAAGTACGGCAAGGCAAATATTCACACACTGCATTCATTTAAATTGCTTTACAAATGAGAAAACAAGGAAAATTCAACTTCAAATAACAAACATAGTTTATTTATAGTCATGAAGTGGTCATACGTTATAGACTATAAAAGTCATAAGTTAATGACTATAATGATAAATACACACTACTGTACACCATACTGTAGTGATAGTGTGTATGCAACAAAGTGTTTCAGAGATTTATGAAATCAATAGCGTCTGAACTATGAGAATTCACCAAAATATGATATTTTTTGCTCCCCATAGCAGCCCATAAAGCTTTCCTGCTGGTGAGATAAGTGAATTATATCAGGAGTGGCCATTCATCTGCGCTGGCCACCGCGGCACTCTAAATGTCAACCCAACACCCCCAATCCCAGGACGCCGCTCAAAGTCTACAGTGCTCCCCACTAGAGGAAAGCGTTTATGCCAGGTATGGTGTGTGTGTGGGTGTCAAACTCTGTGACCATGTCTGAGCCGAATTCACAGGAGATCAGCTGCCTCAGCTCCGTGGGGGTTTGTGTCTAGTTTTTGTTTGTTCAAAGAGGAGTGGTGTGCAGATGGAGAGAACTGCAAATGGAAACTTTCCTCCTTTAAATGACCAGCATTTACTCTCAAATACGAGAGGCTACTCACAAATGTGTAAAAGCTGTAGTCATCTGTGGTCTTGACTTACCATACAACATGGCTATCTGAATATCTACATTATGCTATTTTAGTGATGTTAGTGTATCAGTGTGCTTGAATGCACTTGAGAAAAGCCTTTATTTGTGTTGTATACATACACATAGCAGTGTACCTGTAGAAATGACTGTTTCTGCACCAATAATCTCCCTTACGGACATGTACAATAATGGGAAGAGGGAGTTCGAGCAACACACACACACACACACACACACACACACACACACACACACACACACACACACCTCTGTCATAAACAACAAAAATCAAGTCTAGTGACAGGAGGGGCAAAAAAACACTGGCAAAGGTCAATCAAATTTACACAGCACCCACCAAAATGCTGCCGCCTCCTCACTAATGAACACATTTAAATGTCACACACACAAAACATCAAAAACAAGACATACATATATATATATATACACACACACACACACACACACACACACACACACACTCCTTAGACTGCTCTCAGGGTTCTGATCTTTAAGCCCATTCTTGCCACCACTGCCGGCCCTTACCTGATGTGGTACTTGCGTCCGGCCAGGTGGCTGGCCCAGTAGCCAGACTTCCAGAAGCGGTAGCCGTCCATCTCCCTGCGGCTCTCGCAGAAGGGTGTGTAGCCGTACGGCGCCCCCTCCAGGTCAAAGTCACGTAGCTCCTTCAGGTCAGTGCGCACGATCTGAGGACAGATGGCGAGACAAGCGGTTATATCAGCGCTGTATGACAGAAAATCTACTGGGGCAGCCGTGGCCTACTGGTTAGCACTTCGGACCTGTAACCGGAGGGTTGCCGGTTCGAACCCTGACCAGTATGCACGGCTGAAGTGCCCTTGAGCAAGGCACCTAACCCCTCACTGCTCCCCGAGCGCCTCTGTAGCAGGCAGCTCACTGTGCCGGGATTAGTGTGTGCTTCACCTCACTGTGTGTTCACTGTGTGCTGTGTGTGTTTCACTAATTCACGGATTGGGATAAATGCAGAGACCAAATTTCCCTCACGGGATCAAAAGAGTATATATACTTGTACTACTGTATACACTTTCAGCAGGTGCAAGTCTCTAAAAACTGCTTCTGCCTCTCCCATTCCTACAATTGTTGTCTTTTTGTGTCTAATGATGATTATGATAAAAAAAAAAATCCATATATGTTCCCTAGGGGGCAGTAGTGCACTGCACCCAACTCCTTGCTCTAAGCTTTGGTGAGCTCCAGCTGCGTTTCAACATGACTAGAGCGACTCTGACCCCTGTTAGAGCAATAGTAGGTACAATACAGTCTAGCAGAGCAGCACCTGAGAGGGTAAGAACTAACAGGTAAAGATCAGGTCACTTTTGAAACCACAGATGCAGATACAGTGTTCTGATATCATCGATCACTTCCACTTGGATAAGTCGCTTCGTAGTATGGCCCTCTGGTCAACTGCCATCTCCAGCATTACTGTGTTACCTGGTGAACTAACCATCTGCAGCTTATCTGAGCGGTACCTGGTCAGCGTCCACAAAGAGGATCTTGTCCACGGCCAGGGGGAAGAGCACGTCCAGGAAGAGGATCTTGTAGCCCCAGATGATGCGCTGCTTCTCCGTCTGCTGGTGCAGCCAGCGGGGCCACTTGTACTGGATGAGCTCATACTGGAAGCCATACTCCTCTGCCATGTAAGGGATGAACTCCTGAAAAACACAGAGAGAGAGAGATGAAGAGGCAAGATCTCCAGAATGATGGACAAACAGACAGAGAGAGAGATGGAGAGTGAGAACAGCTTGGAGGGATCATTCCCTGACTTCTGAGAAAATGAATACGGAGGAGCAGACGTGACCCAGCTGTAGGAACTACTAGTTGGACATGCAATATTATTTGCAAGATGATATACCATCTTCAATCTCATAATGAACAAAATGGCAAATTTTCTGTAACACTGCACCAACACAATATAAGCTCTTTCCAGTGATTTTCATCATTAAAACCAAAATTAATAACTTTGGGGCTCTCTGGTTCCAGATGATAATGCTCAATAATATGACTGAGGAAATGAACCCCCACTATTCTCTTTCAATCTGACATGTGCAGCTGTTCACAGTGCCACCTGCAGCAGATACTTGCTTTGAATGTTGGGGACAGGTAGTTCTTCAGGAACCAGAACTTGACGGGCGTCTTTGTGTGCTTCAGCACGGAGAGCATCATGATCCTGCAAAGACAGACATACGGACAGAACAATGTCAGCTCCTGGTCATCAGACTTCAGATGGACTCCTCCCTCTCTTTATTGCCATCTCCCTGACCTTCAAGTGAAATTAATGCAATCAGCAGGAATGATGTCGGGGCTGATTGGAGGAGGCAATTCCAAAGATCACCAACCCTCCGAGAAAGAGATGGGGACTCGAAATCGAGCTCATCCTGATCCTGAAGGGAACCCTCCAGCATTAAACCAAAATGTCGGAGAATGTCACCATGTCGCTGGGGTCACGCTAAAGCTTAAGACTAACTTTCCTCTTTCCTACTCTTAAATAAAACATCAGGGACAGACTGACATTTTCACCAAAAAAAAAATCAAGGCCAATTCTCTCAATTTGTCATTGTTTCAGCTTTGGCCTGAGAATGTTAAATCAATGACTGATCTTCAGGTGCCATTTCACATTTGATCGAAATAAGACATTTTTAATGTGTATCCCAGGTGGAGGTGGTCATCCTCTGTCTCACCTGAGGAAGCGTTCGTACAGGTGCCCCGAGGCCACGGAGAAGATGTTGATGACGTCGTCCTTCTCCTGCTTGCTCTCGTCTGTCTTGCTCCCGCCCGTGAAGCCTCTGTGGACATGACACACTTGAGTTTGAAGCATGAGCGAAAAACAGAATGAGCACCTGAGAGCCTCCATTAAACCCCCCTCCACCAATATATAGAGATGCAACCGAACAGCTCGACAGACTGCAAAACAATTAGGGGGGAAAAAGTCTGCCATCAAGTGCTCAGAGATTTACAATCAGTTTGGTGATGATGTCTTGCAGTAATCTCTCACTCGTACCTTGTGAGAGATTCCCAGAATCCCGAGTCGTTCTCGTGGGCACCATCGCTCAGCAGCTCCTCGTTCATCTTCTCCGGCTTCTTCTGGACCTGCAGCACCGAAAATACGCACACCGCATTAAACAGCGCAGGGCGGCCTCAACATCCATATCCTTTATGGCGCTTCACTTCAGCAGACCATATGACATGTCAATTGGCCTGCTCCTATATAGCAGTGTAGGCAGTTATCTGTTATTTGTGTACTTGTAACAAAGTATTATGACTAGCTAGGTTGGAATGTCCAACTTGTCACTGTTCTGAAAGCAAATGTATTCCCTTTTTTGAGTAAAAACTCCAAAGTGACATGCTTTATTTCTCTCTTAACTCCCTTATACTTGTCACTTCCAGTGATGGGTGAAACTATATCCAAAAGGAATGATTTCACTACTAGAAGATACACACATTGTGCCAAGCCCAGTGGCATCATGCTGACTGATGCAGGCAACATGAGGGCCTTAGACAAACACACACTGACTCAGACAGCCTCCAAACAGAATATGAACTCTCACACACACACACACACACACACAAGTTGCCCCCATACAGAGACCACACACACACACACAGGTGGTGATTAGAGCTGACAGGCTATCCTGTGTAATAAGGGGGCTGAGGGGAGATCAGGCTGCCTCCTTTAAACTGCTGCAGCTCGTTGCTGTCTGAAGCTGCACACATAAAGAGCCTGCCTGTCTATCTGCCACCCCGTCTGTCTGCCATCTGTCTGCCTTCCTCTGAGCCTGCCTGTCTATCTGCCACCCCGTCTGTCTGCCATCTGTCTGCCTTCCTCTGAGCCTGCCTGTCTATCTGTCTGTCTGCCTGCCTTCCTCTGAGCCTGCCTGTCTATCTGCCACCCCGTCTGTCTGCCATCTGTCTGCCTTCCTCTGAGCCTGTCTTTCTATCTGTCTGCCTTATTCCGTCTTCCTCCATTAGTTTGTTAACTTCCTTCTTCCCTGCACGTCTTCAAACCTGTCTGTATATCTAGACATCTCCTTGTCTATCTACCGAAAAGTCTGTCTGTCTGTGTCTCTCTCTGGCTATCTGTCTTCCTGCCAAGGCCACCCCAATGCCAGGCGGAGTGATTCACGCACAACAGCACATAATGGACCATGAATGAAGCGGATTTGTTCTCACTAACAAATGAGAGTGAAATAAAAATCACAGTTCTGTTTCAGTGGTCAGTTAAAAAAAAAAGGTGTAGTTGAATATAAAGGCGTAAAAAGCCCATAGGCCACCTCTGTCCTCCTGGCAGCGGCAGCAGAGGCGGTGCCTTTGAGAGGCTCCTGCTCACCTTCACTTTGATGATCTTGCTCTTGAAGTTGTTGAGGACCACAATGAGATCATCAGCGTCGGCAGGGGAGTCGGTGCCATCGTGGCTGACAAGGACAGTAAATTATTTAGATATCTCTATGACCTCCACACACACACACAACACACACAAAAAAGAGGACACACATACACACACAAACAGAAAAGCAAAAGTAGCAAACTCTCACACGTACGTACAGTATCCACACATACACACATAATTGTACCTGTAGATTTTGTAGATGTCTTCAGATCTGCCCTTGCGGAGTTTGAGGACCCAGGCTCCTGGGTTAGCCTTGAGCTGGAAGTAGCCCTGTGAAGGAGAGAGATACAGAACATCACCACTACACAGGCACACATACAGTAAACAAACATGTGCACGCACAAAGCTGCAACACTAAAGAGAACTCTCACAGGCCTGATAAGAACATCTTCAGGACAGTCTGTGGTGCCTGCCGGTATTTTGAGGCCAATAGCAATCCCCAATTTCTTCCATGATCCTGCTGTTCCAACCACCAGTGTGTGTGTGTGTCTGTGTGAGTGTGAGTGTGTGTGTGTGCGTGCGTGCGTGCGTGCGTGGGCGAGTTTTAAGAGGACCCATGTGTGAGTCTTTGAAAGAGCAACACTGAACATGAGCACCCAGAGAATGCCCACCTGGCTAGCATCTACCCCCAGACTACAGGTTATAAAATATAAACAAGGCAAATAATCCTCACTAGTCAACAAGTATAACTGTGTGTAAACTCTTATTTCTGAGGTCCAGCAAGTTTTGCTGAGTTTTAAACTACAAAAATAAATAAATAAATAAATAAAAAAAAAAACACTCAGATGAGTGATATTCATCTTTAGACTACTGAGGCCCAGGCTACATTTCTTTGCTGAATGTGTCTGGTGACCATGTAGCAGACCAAGGTAGCAGACCTGGCAACCCTGGTGTTTAGAGCCAGCTGTTATACGGTCTCTCTCTCTCCCCCTTACCAGGTTGGCCATGACGATGGTGTCCACGATGACGGGGTCAGTGGCCGTGCCCAGGGTGAACTGCAGGCCACGGGGTGGCTGCCCTGTGCTCACGTCAAAACAGTGGCCTTCCAGGAGCAGATACTCTAGCTCATACTCCGCAGGGACAACACTGTCCACCTGACACACACACACACACACACACACACACACACACACACACACACAGATAAGATTGTTATTCAAATCACTACCAGTATGCATTTACATTTCTAGGTTCTAAAACACAGTTGGTAGACTATGCTGTTTTGGGTGCATATGTAGCAAAATATTGCCATGAGCAATACTGTGTACATTTATGATGACTTCCACACAACACACTAAAGAAAGTGTTCCCCTAAGCACAGAAGCATGCTCACCTCCTCCAGGTAGATGTTGTCCAGGTCGTAGCGTGTGTGGACCGACTCCACCATCCAGCTGTCGGGGGTGTTGATGTTCAGGGTGAATAGGGGCGACTGGGGCATGTCCAGGAACTTGGCCATGGGTCCCAGCGATAGGCTGTTATCAGCCTGGAAGCTCAACTCCGGCTCCAGCACGTAGCGGTAAAAGCTAAGATCAGAGGGGAGAGGCCATAGAGAAATAGCTCCGCTTGAACAACATGGCCGCCAGCAGCCCGCTAGAGGGTACAGTTTGATAGTGCACAGATAATAACTTGTATGTGTCTTTACATTGTGCATAGGTATCACTTAAAATTAATTTACATTATATTTATTATTTATCTAACCCTCCTCAACCTATGATTATGCTGCCAACATTGGCACCATATAATCTGTTCTGCAGTCTAACTCAAGCATAAATAGAAACATAACACTTGCACCAGCCAGCAGAGTCTCACCTCTTCAGCGGCATGTCCGAGAGTCGGGACTGGCAGTTCATGAAGATGCGCAGGTGGACATTGACCAGTTGCTTTAGCACCTGAGGAGAGAAAAATGGCACAGGCTCAGATAGCGCCCCTCACAGGAGGACGTTGGTATCACAGGAGCGGAGGGCCAGTTTCTGACTGCAGGAAATGATGTGTGAGTTTTAAAGGGATGCTCTTAATCTTACCAGGAGCAGAGGCGCCAACTTCTGTGCATCTCTGGTCACGGGGTCGACCACGGCAACCACGTCAAAGTACACTTCCTCCTCTTTCGGCCTAATCTTCACAGCACTACAGGGGACGGAGGGACAAAACTTAGAGCCGAGGATACTAATACTCTTTCTCTCTAGCTATCAGAGGTGAGCAAACAAAGGTCATACAACCTACTAAAACAGCTAATTCAGTACAAGGAAACAACAGAAATGACACAAACAAGCAAGACAAAAAAGAAACAAACTAAAAAAGAGAGAGACAAAAAATCCAGACATTGAGTTATTTGGAGATGGTCTGAGGAGTCAGACTGGGGGGAGGTGAGTGCGGGCCGTGTGATTAAGCGCGCCCGGCCTCCGGCAGGACTCTACCTGTATCGGTCATCGGCAAAGCCATACTCCATCCTGGCCTCGCCTTTGGGCTGTGATGACAGCAAAGAGTCCACTTTCATCACCAAATCACTGGCCCTGAGAGAGAGAAAGAAAGAAAGAAAGAAAGAAAGAAAGAAAGAAAGAAAGAAAGAAAGAGAGAGAGAGGGAGGGAGAAAGGTAGATGAAGTTGGAGGTAGAGTGGAGAATAAGCGGGGGCAAACGGAAGGGGACAGTACAGTACGCAGTAGTTTTAGTTTGAGCAAAACATACCTGCCGAGGAACTCAAAAATAAAAGTGTGAGTGTGTGAACAGGTACACCCTCTGTCTATCACACTCGTCATTGAGACAGATGCCAGAGAAGATAGAGACACCTGATACCACTTCAAGTGCCACCCTGCTAATTGGCAGACAGGCAGAACTTTGCCGAGGCCATAATTAACATCTCGTCACTCGAGCACACTTTTCTTTGTCGTCTCTTCCAGAAAACACTCTAAAAGTGCCGCATCTATAATGGATTCTTTTTTTACCCCCGACTGACACACTTCATTAAGACATAGTAATTACCGCCGAGATTACACTTTTAGAAAGTGTGACATTCTAATCGCATTGCTCCAGGAAGAGAGACGAGAAGTTGAGCCGCACATCAAAAAGCACTTCTAAGAAGTTTGAGGAGCTGACCCAGAAAGGGACTGTCAACTTCTCCAAATGTTTATGCACACTAGTAAAACTTCCACATAAAACTTACAGGTACAAATGTAAGACTAGAATTAAAAATGAAATGAAAAATTTGGCTTCATTAAAAAAATGATGAAAAGCTGACTGGTTGTCATACCTGTCCTCTTCCACGCCTAGTCTCTGGACAATGGTCTTGATTCGCTCTCCAGACGTCTTCAAAATTATGCTCTCTAGAAGCAGGAAGTCATCTTGATTAAAGACCTCCCCTTCCTCCAGAGGACCAATAATCTGCAAGAAATATCATAAATTATTATTATTGATATAGTACCCAGTACTGATAATGATGACAATAAATGTAGGGAAAAGTATAACATTTCTATCCGTGTTCCCACAGTTTGACATAATGGACAAAATTAAAGCTTTTGTAAAAATGGTAACTTTAGCAATGCATTGGCTCATTATGGTGCGTCACCACTAATCACTCACTCGGCCATTGCTGATGACGGCCCTCTGACCCTTCTGTAGCTTGAGGACATCCCGACAGTAGGCAGCGTGAGACAGCAGGAAGTCCACCTTGGGGCCGCTGTACGCGCTCTTAAACAGAGACACATCCATGCCCTGCACCACAGACACAAGCACCAGTGCACATATTACACAAGAGACCAACTGGAACTTTGATTATATTAATATGATTACTCATATTGGCTTACTCAGCAGTTGAAGTTGCACATTTCAGTGACATGATCTTTAGCTCACTGTTTAGAAGTAGACACCTATACTTGAGTTTGTGGCGGGGGCTTTCATAGGACAGTAGACATTCACAGGCTATGAGTGGGATAAAGATATGGGAGTGATGGTGGAAAATGGTCAATGGGTCAGGACCGAACCTGTGTCCCTGTGGG
The DNA here is from genome assembly GCF_017589495.1 of Alosa alosa. Taxonomy (NCBI): domain Eukaryota; kingdom Metazoa; phylum Chordata; class Actinopteri; order Clupeiformes; family Clupeidae; genus Alosa; species Alosa alosa. The sequence goes on along the minus strand of NC_063189.1, from coordinate 26,661,854 downwards.
CATTTGGACCCGTATTGGAACCCTATGTGCGCTGTTGTCTTTGAACAGCCTGCTCTAGCCACTGAGCTACAGACACAACATTGGCATCTGAAACTAGGATAACCTGCTACTAAAACTACTCAATAGAAGCAGGGAAATTCAACAACTGCAGCAGAAAGGGTTGAAGTGGAGCAGTTGGCAATCAGTGATCTTTGACTGTGGTTCAGTGTTCAGGAGTAGACAACACTAGAGAGGAAGGGAGGCTGAGTAAGGTTTTCGTACCCCAACTGCGAAGTCGCTGATGTCTGCCCCAGCGTATATGGCTTTAGCGGTCTCCTCCTTGGCCATCTTAGTGATAAAGTTCTTGGCGTTGTTGGCGGTCTGGGTCTGCATGGCTGCCCAGATGGCGCGAGCAATCAGGCTGCTCTCGTTGGTGGGGTTCTCGCTGGGGTTGTTGATCATGCCCAGCCGGACGTTGTTACTTGATTTCTGCCCAGAGCAAAGCAGAGTGGCATATAAACTCAGGGACTCCACTCCATTACATATGCCATGGATCATCTTCCTGTACATCTACTCTTAGACATGAGGCAAAAGTCTGGCAAGTTTCAGTGAAGAGCACACATTATGCAGTAACACAATTTTACTTCAAACATGCAAACAGGGCATAAAAGGTGTTATGGGAGACAGTCACGTAAGTCATAGAAAAGAAAACACGATCAGCACAGAAACAAAGTTAATCAAATACTGTAGATGGATGAATAGCTACATGACAATGGATGAACGTCAACTCCATCAGGGAACTGAAATAAGGGGAAATACCAGAATGGCATCAGCTGGTCCTTCCTGCCATATGGGCGTCTTACCATGTGCCTGATGGCGTCGTACAGCATCTGTCTGCCTGAAGGCTGATCAAAGTCGCCCACCACCCAGAACGTCACTGGCCGGATGATGCCATCATCTGCAAATACACAATAACACAAGGTAGTGGAAGGTGGAATTGGAAAATGGGATATTTGTATTAGTGGTGCAACCTCCAGGTTAACAGAGCTTTTTTTAATGGCCCCATTAACAGTAATACAAAGAACACAGTATCTCATCAAGTATATAATAAAAAAATAAGTAACCATATGAATTAGGTGATTAGCCCAATCCAGGTGGGAGATGGATGGAGAAACTGCTAGATTTGGAGGTTAATAGGTCAGGTAAAACATGGCAGGACTTTCCCTGTCCGAGTCTGGAAGTTTTCACCTCTAATAAGGAGTGCATTATGATGTCCCAGGTTAAGGAGTGTATTATAAAAGTCACTGACTGTAAGAGACAGGTCAGTCATCACAAATCTATTTGGACAAAAAGCTGTCACAGAGTATCAGTAGACAGGCATATCAGGTAGGGCTGCACGATATTAGAAAAACATGCGATAACATCATTGAGTACTGCGATAACGATATAACTTGCGATATTTAAATATACTGCTCAAAAAAATTAAGGGAACACAGGTTTTCCACAATTGTTAAAACACATTCTTTGAAACCTTCCACCCTTTTCTCCATTCTCAAACTACATTCACAGAATGTCTGACAGTTCTTGCAAAATAAAACACTCGCCTCAAAAGTTTTACTTGTGCTCAGAACTAAACAGTGTCAGGGTACCGATCCAGTGTATGATTGAAGTGTTCCCTTAATTTTTTTGAGCAGTATATTTAATGTTTTTCTCCATTCTACTTGCTGCTAGCATAGACTGTAGGGTTGGGGATAAATCTATAATTACAGAAATGTATAATTTTCTACATAAACAATATAAAATATTATGTAGCCTAGGCTATATATGGCCTGATGAAAGTGGACAGCTAAGAGGCCTACTGGCTATCGAAGTTGTGTGGAAGATCTGCTCCAAGAAAATCCTCGTAAAAGACGGATAGACAGCCAAACACTTGTGCACCAACCAGTGGAATATTCCACATTGCCAGCCTTTGATGGGCCTAGCAAAAAAGCTACTTAAGCTATATCGCGGCGGTCATCTCAGTCTGTAACCTCATTCGCTGCACATCCCACGTTATTAGGCTACCGGCATGCCGACGAGGGCAGCGGAAAGTAAAAGTAATTGGGCTGCAATCGCACAGTCCAGGCTAAGAAGTAGGCTAAACAACTTTTACAAATAACAAATCCTGATTACCTCTCTGCTGCTGTCTGGGGCTTTTGCTAAATGCAAATCATGAAATACAAACTTTACAGTGAAAGACAGATATCTTCTGATAAAACGATAACGAAAGAAATTGTTTATTTTAACACGGTGGAGAAGGACGCATTTGGCGCTGTGTTTGTAACACGTCATCCTTCATAAAACCAAAATATTTCCATATAACAGACATGCTTTTCCTTTTAATCACCAATTCCTCTTCACCCAAGTGTAGCCTACCTCGCTCGACTCACTATCTTCAGCAATCACGACTTAGCTCCCGCCTCAACACCTAAAACAATACACACCTAAACTGGTAGGGACGGGCTTCTAGGGCAGCATGACCGCATCGGCTTGGTAAAATATGTTGACATTCAGAATGTGAATACACCATAGACTGTATGGAATGCGCACGGCACAGAAAATGTATCGAAATTTATCGAACATTAAGTAATCTTTGCGGTATGTCCATCGCAAGCGTTGATGTCGATATAGATTTTTTATATATATCGTGCAGCCCTAATATCAGGCATGACATTCCAGGACAGGCAAACGCTAAGATAACAGCCATGAAAGACAGGGGACTCAGATGTCAAACAAAGAAAAACAGAAAATAAGAACTATAAGATCTATAAACAACTATGCGTGTAATGATTCTGATTTTAGTCTGTTGCAACATGCCTTTTCGTCTATAACAAATACAGGGAAAGAAATGGCTAAGGGATTACAGTCGAGATCCCTTTCTCTCACACACACACACACACACACACACACACACACATACATAGGGGTGGTAGTGTGTATGGGCATGGTTCATTAACATCCACATAAGCGCAGCAGGAACGTAATGAATCCATTGGTCGCGGACGGTGCAGGCTTCACTTATTAGTCACGTTAAACACACGAGACTAGATGAGTCAAGCGCTTTTAAAGGGCTCAGGCAAGAGGAGGCAATTACCAAAAGATTCCCTGGAGGACATGCCTTAAATAGCACCACAAAGAGAAAGAGAGAGAAAGAGAAACAAGAGAAAATGAAAGATAAAAGGCCTCATTTAGGGGGTGCACTGCAGAGAAAGTGCTGTTTAAAAATAAGGTCTGACAAATCTCAATGCAACAGTACAGGGCCCTTCACATTCTACATGTCTCTGTGTATAAGAGTGTGTGTGTGTGTGTGTGTGAGAGAGAGAGGGCCAATGGACTGAGCATAGTGACTGTGTGTGTATGTGTTGAGGGACCAGGTGATAGAGGATAATACATCTATCATCAAACTCTCATTGCGTCCCAGAGTTGGCGATTTCACATGGGTATCGGTGTCGGCTCTAGCCTTACCTTTCTTTGTCATGTAGTTCATGCTGTTGGCCACCGCCGTGTTCTTCTCTCTCGTGTCCAGGAAGAGGAAGCGGGCGTAGTCATCGATGAAATGGTTGTCTGGGGTCAGAAAAGTGAGAGGGGAAAAAAACACAAAACTGTTGGAAGTAGATTTACATTTGGGGAATACATTTTTGGTTTGTTTTTTGACCTGTCCTCTCTGATTCATGGTATTAGTTACTGTGAGAAATAAATGGTTATGAATGAAAGTTTCATTCATAATTCAAATTCATGCTTTTGGATCCTGATTTGTATTCATGGCTGGAACAAATAGGCAATGTAAATTCTTCACTTCTGTCTCCCTCTCAACAAAGAGATTTGTACCCCACACTACCAACAACACATTTCGCTCTGAATTCCAATGCCAGGGATGGTCCCCAGTGGCCTTCCAGCGGTACAGCTCTTTCAAAAACACAATCCAATCTTCCCAGGGCAGCCCAGTGTAAATCATGTGCATTTTATGAATGAGGTGACAAAGGAACAAAATCAGCCCTGTGTGATAATGGGGACCCGAGCAGTGCTGAAAAGAAACAATTCCAAACGTCTGCAACTCTGCATGCTCCTTTGATTTTGGCCACAGACTATCAGTGCTCTTCAAACCCCAACTTACTGAGGGATTTGGAGTAGTTTACACATTTCACTCAGCCTTAATGCTTTAATTTACTCACATTTTACCTACAGTACTAGTCACTTACTGGTACTTCATTTAAACAATACACAAAGTCACTCAGTGAACAAAGTGTCTGGGGTGTGAACTAAAGCGACATGTGGGAGCATTGAGCTGATGCACTGATGTCTGAGCTTAGGGTCTTGCTCATTGTATTCAATTAGCAATACAATCCTCATTACTAAAATGATGGCAGGGTGGTATAATGGCAGGGTGGTAGGGTGGGATGAGGTGGACACTCACTGGTGTGGGAGAGGTCCAGGTGGTGCCTGCTGGTGGACAGGATCCTGGAGTTGATGCGCGGGACCACATTAGGCTGGTTCATGATGAAGTCCACCACATCGTGGTCACTGGCCAGCTCTCCCTAAGAAAAGAGAGAGAGGGAGAGAGAGAGAGATTGAGAGATCACATTTACACTTTTTACACATAGCAGAGCCTTTGCCGTAGCCTCCAAACACCTGCCAATGATATTTAGTCACATTTTGGCATGGCTAGTGATAGAGGACCGCTTTATACACATACTTGGAAATTCTATCTACTAGGTCTTTGACAACATGAAATGAACCATCCCAACATAACTTTATTTGTTTATCATAGGATATGACTCAGACTAAACCCTACAGACTATCATCTCCCATCATCCCCCAGACCATAATTTTCTGCCTGCCGTCCCCAGAACAGGTTCATGCATATTGTTCATGCATTGGCCGTCCTGCCTGTGTCTGGGTGGGACTCACCAGGTAGACGGCCCTCTGGAAGAAGGTGGTGGTCTCCAGGATCTTCTGCATGGTGACCGTCTCCATCTCGTCTGGGTCTAGCTGCTCTCTCTGGTAGGGCATGCCGTTGTACAGCACCACCGGCAGAGGTCCCACACCAGTCTGCTGAAAGTAGGCCTTACCCTCCTGAAGGAGGGCACATGGGCATTATACCAGACCAAAGGAACCCTACAAACAACAGCTCTGGCTTAAAGACCACAGTCTCTCAAAGCAATCAATAAACACACAACTGGTTGTGGTTTAAAAAAAAGACACCGCATTAATGCACAAAAAATTAAATATAGAAACGACTGATGACTCTGCAGAGGAGTTCTGAGAAATCTCTGCTTTAGAACTCAATCACGGGTCAACAAAAACATAATTAAAGATGCGGTTGATTCAGCTATTGACCATATTTCATTGAAGCAGTAAAAGCATATTTACAGATCCACTGATTTGACCAGAAAACAGTGGCGCCGCGTTTCTAAGTTGCGTTCTCTTAGCTGCTACATGAAATAAGTTGATTGATATTTTTACTCCTCTCAATATGTAGTTGTAGAAAACAAGATGTGAAATCACGGATTCTGTCAGAAATGTAGTACTAATTAACTTATTGCCTCTCCTCAGGTTATTACCTCGCTAGGCAGTTTGTAGTGAACTGTTTTACCTTGCTACATCAGACGTGCTTGTCTCAACATTTTCTAAGATGGCATGACTTGATATTCTACTCTTCTCAATATGTAGTTATAGAAAACATGATGTGAAATCACATATTATGTCAGAAATGTCATTATTGCATTTCAGCAGTTAGTTACTAGGTGAAATGTAATCTGTCTTTATCTTGATGCCAGCCAGGCAATCAGATTTAGGGTAGCTAAACCCATGTGTAATAAAATGACTTTTCATACTTAATATTTTTGAGTTACTCAGAATGCTTCAATAGTTTAGGCTACCTCTTCTTGTGTATGTATGTGCACACACGCACGCATCTGTAGTTTTGTGATTTTATTTTTTCAATTAATAAAGGTATTACATTTGTATGATTTTACTGTTGTTTCAGATGGAGGATGACAAGACCTACACAGACCTCCTTGCAGGCCTGAAGAGGTAGCTGACTGCTGATGAGCTTGCGCTCACAATGTTGAAGACCATGTGAGGATGGAGGAAGAAGGTATAGATTTAGGTGGCGTGCGTAGGGTGGTGTAGACTGCCACTAAAACACTGAAATAGACTTGTTATGTTGTTTTTTATATGTTGTTGTCCCAGGCATATGTGGCTTTTACCAACCGGAACGGGTGGGAGGTTGTGCTTAGTAGGCCGTCGTATGCAAACACACAGTGCAGGGGCATGGGACGAAGAGACCCCAGAACAGTTTCACAGTTTTCTGGGATTGATCATTGACATATCCCTTCCCATATCCTTCCCTCCCTAATATCCATGCTACTGGGGAACCAAGTCTCTGAAGGGATCAGGGAGCGTTGACCAAATGAGAAATACGTATTGTGTACACTTTTTCTCCATTGACATTGCCGTTGTCAGTAGTTTCTTATTATTTCAAGTAGGGCTGCATGATATATGTAAAATCTATCGTTATCGCGATATCAACATTTGCGATGGACATACCGCAAAGATTACTTAATTTTCGATAAATTTCGATAAATTTTCTGTGTACATTTTCTTTCGTTATCGTTATAGGATCAGAAGGTATCTGTCTTTCACTGTAAGGCTTGTATTTCATGATTTGCATTTAGCAAAAGCCCCAGACAGCAGCAGAGAGGTAATCAGGATTCAAGTATTTGTAAAAGTTGTTTAGCCTACTTCGCTGGACTGTGCGACGCAACACCTTTACTTTCACTTTCCCTCTGCACCGCATGCCGGTAGCCTAATAACGTGGGATGCGCAGCGTATGAGGTTGGAGAAAAACATATTTAAATATCGCAAGTTATATCACAGTACTCAATAATGTTATCGCATATCGCATGTTTTCCTAATATCGTGCAGCCCTAATTTCAAGTTTGGCAATGCAGAATCTGGCAGTAGTAGTTGGAGCAGCTGAAGGCGAGAAATTTTGACGGAAATGCCTGCCAGCTATGTATATCCCATTGATGGTATGTATTATACTCAAGAAATACTTTTTTTTGTGTAAGGAGGTCATCCAGCACAAAAAATGGAATGTTCGGCACGGGCACGAAAGGGCTAAAGATGCTGCTGATTCAGCTATTGACCATATTTCATTGAAGCAGTAAAAGCATATTTACAGATCCACTGATTTGACCAGAAAACAGTGGCCGTGTGCCATAACACTAACGAACAGCAGCCTGCTGCAGTCACTGAGTGCTTTAGAATGCGGAGTCCGACTCAGCACTGGTGGTGTCTCTCACCTTCCTGTTTTTGTCGTAGGCTGAGTCAGTGCCCAGAATGCTGGAGACCTCCACATAGGGGTAGCTCTTCTCCAGGACCCCCACCACGTGCTCCACCTTCAGATTCCCACCCTTGGGGACCCTGTTCAGCATCTGGGGGGACACACAGCACACACACATCGCTTTAGTGCTGTGCTCAAAGAATGCATTCAGTTCAGTTCAGTCCTTCATATGCAATCTTTAAGAAACAATGATCATACTACAAATATCTTTCAAATATCTAACTTCATTTACATAGCGGTATGAGCAACTAATATTGTCTTCAAGAATAAAGCTCAAGGACTGAAACATGTACGCACATCAATTGCAACAGCAGGGTGTCATATACTGCACAAAAGTCATTTTTAAAAAACGTGAAATGTGAGTGCATGTGATGTGGCTTGATTCTTGTGAAAGCTTGATGAAGTGATCCACTTTTGTTAGCAGACTTACACTGATGATGGCATCAAAGGCTTGCTGGTTGTCCACCTCATCAGCGATGTAGTTGAAGGCTCGCAGCATGGCGACTCCAGCATCCTGCATGCCGTCCACGTCCTCCTCATCATTCACCACAAACACCAAACCAATCCTGCACAACAACAACAACGCACATGCCATTGAGCTAGGTGTCCAGTATCAGCACACTCCATCCATACACGTACTCCACTGTTGACCCTTCAGAGAGCCCAGCCTGTGGAGACACTGACCTCAGAGGGATGTTGTTACTGTAGAACATCTCAGCCACACTCAGCAGCTCTGCAGAGTTCTCCTGGTTGGGGTCCAGGATGATCACCTGCGGTGCAACACACACACACGGAAGCGCACACACGCACACACATTATAGCCAGGCTGATGCTGATCATTAATCTTGTTGATCTTAATCTTTGTTGACAGGTCTGTATTATATTGACCATCACAGTAACTACAGTCGCAACCCTCATACTCTCCCTGTTTACTCCTTTAAAGCAACATACATCAGTAGTGTTGTACTGACCAGGTTGTGGAAGTTTTTGCGGATCTGGCGGATGACTCCAGGAAAGGTGGGCCGCAGCAGCTCCTGGACGTTGTACGGCCACCCGGCGTACCTCCGATCCGTCTCCAGGTTATTGATCCACTGCAACGAGAACAAAGCATTCATCCATTTGTCTGAATTTATCATTGCAGCTGCCTTGTTATACCACAGATTGCACACACTGTCCATCTCTGGTCTATAGATGTAGGCCAGGTTATTGATCCACAACAAACAAGGAGAGAGTGTGCGTTTATGTGTCCTTCACTGTCCAGGTCATGGTCCAAACTCACATTGATGGCGGGGCTGCGGATGTCTACGGCGTAGTCGGAGTCGGAGGGCTGGACGTTGAGCTTGAGAATGTCGTGGATGAAGGGCGTATCGATGAGCAGGCTGCGCAGACCCTCCATCACCCGAGCCTCGTTACGCAGCACATCAAACACACTGAGGGAGACACACACACACAGCGGCAGAATCACAAACAGACACCACGTCACAATTATTACCACAATAACAGATGCCGCATCACAATCATATTCATAGACACCACAAGGACAACCACAATCAGACAGCATGTCATATTCATAATCAGACATGGTGTCACAATCTTAATCGCAACCGTGTCTCAATCATGATCATAATTACACACCACGTCACAATCATATTGACAATCAGACACCACGTTGCAATCATAATCACTCACATACTCACACAGCATCACAATCATAATCTCAGACAACGCATCATTACTATGATCACAATCACAGACACCACGTCACAAACATAATCATAATAACAGATATCACATCACAATCATAATCGCAGACACTGCATCACAAACATAATCATAATAAGGGATGTGACTGTATAAGGACTGGCATTAGCTGGGTGAGGCATTAGTGTGTGGGGTTGTGCTAGGATGAGCAAGGTACAAGTGAGTGCTGAAGATGCCGGTATGTGCATAACAATTACAGCCACAGACAAGATCTTCATTAGGTGTGTGAAATATCTATGAGTGCACGCGTGCGGTAGTCTGGGGAAAGCTAGACTATGGTGCGCTGCAGTTTCTCCACTGTCTGAATAATTCATCCAGACAAGAGTACGGAGAGTGGTCACGCAGATTAACGCCGCGGTGGAACAGCCATCCACACTTGCAGCCGCCGGCCCTGACATGCGCTGACAGAGCGAGTGGGATAGTGACTAATGAATGAGTCACAGAATAATAACAACGTGACAGGAGCTGTGGCCTGTATTTTGCAGTGCTGCTGACCTGAAGATGTCCTGCGCGTCCAGGTCAATGTGGAGGCCGTTGATGAAGAAGGCCGACTCGCCTGGCTGAAGACCCAGAGTGCCTTTAAAGAACTGAAGAAAAAAAGAGAGGAAAGAAGAAAAAAAGAAGAAAACTACATCAATGATGGCTGATCAACCATACCCCTACATTTAATGCCATGGAAACTGCTGTAAAATTGTCTTTAGATAGTTTTACTAACTAAAGTAACAGTAAAATAACACTTTGTGATTAATGGACTAAACTAATTAACTAATACAGAAAATAAAAAATAATTACTTCTAAATAGACTAAATGCCAAAAAACTTCATCCAGACATTTACCCATAAGGACAGTGTTACAGAATGAGCTATTGACATCACTTAACTAATCGCTGCAGGAGAAGCACAAGAGGAGGACAACTAGCACTAAAGACGGATCGGATATGTGGCAAGTTGTGGACTCGGCAGAGAAAGATGTGAAAAAGAATTGTGTGGCCAAATCAAAAAAGTGGTTTTCAACAAAGACATTACAACAAAGCATTGAAAGGAAAGATGAGAACTGCAACAAAATATGCAAAGACACTCTGGTAGCACACCAGTAAAAGCGCCTTAAATTAATGGGTTTGCAAATAATTGTATGGAAACCAAAGCCAAGGAGATCTATAATTCTGCCAGACTGCTCAGCTTTTGTGTATGCGAATATTACAGCATTTTCCATTCTCTTGTTGGTTAGTTTGCAAATCCAGCCTCATTACCGCAAGATAAATGCCATTAGGGGACACAAAAAAAAAACGAAAAAGAAAGAGAGAAAAGGAGTCCACTTGTCATGTTCCATGTTGTGCAATTACTGTACAGGATGAGAAAGAGGCCTATTACATGCCCTCATTACGGAGGCAATGAGAAATGACTGCAGTTAGTAAACGCAACTGCTAAAACAATGAAGGAAGTGTGTCTATAGGAGTCACAGACAAGTTAATTACTCCATCCGTTTCTCTCTTTCTTTGGCTGACAAGCGCGGATAGGACGTGGACCACAAGTTGAAAAGACAGGGGAGGAGTGGAGGGTGAGAAGAGGGTTGTAGACACACAAGAAAAGAGCGGCTGTTTGTTTTGCTTGTGTCGCATGGTGTGTCAGCGAACTAAGTCAAAGCTTCTTGTCAACACAGATGTTTCACAAAATGTCACTGTTTGCATGCCATTAGAATGTGTTTGTTAACTCATTTGCGAGAAAACGGCAACAATGTTCTTGACTGCTCCTCTTGCCACCGTTTCAATGTGCCAAATGTAAGAGTCTACACAGCACAAACATACAGGGATCACTGGCCAGGAGGTTCTTAAGGTTTCAACCACTAACCTTCTGGTTTTCTTCAATCTCTTTACGAATCTCCGCGCTCACAGCCGTCTTGGTGATAGACCTGAGGAGGCACAGTAAAAAACAAATCCTCCCATCAATCCCTTCACAGAGACCTGAGGCCTGGTCCTACCCAGTGCCCTCAAATTCAGTTGACAAGGGAATACGTCACTTTACATTTCAGTAGATATCAGTCATGGTTTCAGATCTACCTCTACATCCTCTATATTTACTTGTCAGTCTACGTATTTGTATATACGGTAAGTGAATTTATTTATATTTGATCAAATTAATAGATTATCTATTTCTATTGTAGAGTTAACTATACAAGTTTAACATGTCTCCACAATGGGCTGTTCCGCTTGGTTAACTCAAAACACTGACTAAGTTAGCTGAAATATTTTTACTCCCTGGTGTTTGAACAGTTTAGCCTTGGAGCGCTAAACAGTTGCGCCCTTGTCTGAATCTGCTGAAGAACACTATTATCATATTTGCTGACAGGACAATTTTTTACCCGAAGTTAATTAAACACACTCACTTTTTTATCATTATTACATTACAATTAGGCACAAAGCATGAAAAACTGTCCAGACACTATTTTATGATTAAAAATTCCAAACACATTTTTTTCCCTGTTTCTGTTTCATCTTCGTCAGCAGATGATTAACAACCAATTTAAACAATTTGAGTATTTTTTTTTACACAGTCTATTGTCTGACCTTGATAGATGGCGAGCAAATTAAACACAAACACACAAATACAAACAATCTGCTACACAGCAGCCCTCTATTAGTAACCCTACCAACTGGAACATGTGTAGTAAGACCTTGAGGGCCCACGTCTTGATCCTGTACAGATGGCTCTGCTATATCTCAGCTCCATCATGCCATGAGCACTGAGACAGAATGGTGGCCTGAAATTGCCTCCATTATAAATCAGAGAAGAAATTAATCCTATGGTTGGAGCTACTAGAGTCTTCTCTAGAGTTATCAAAAGGCCCATGGGGTAGCTAGCATAAGACCCATGGTGCATAAACAGTAGCACAATATCCATAATGTAGCTAGCACGAGACCCATGGTGTATATAGCTAGGGTTGCAAAATTCCGGGAATTTTCTAAGTTGGAAACTTTCCATGGGAATACTGTATATGGGAATTAATGGGAATAAACGGGAATTAATGGGAATAAACTGGGACTTTTTAATATGGCAAGTCTACAACAGGGAACTTAAATGTAGTGGACAAAACCCTATCTTGCAGTCTAATATTAGTTAAAACAACCTGATTAAATGCAATTTCAGTCGAATTTCTACCCTGCACATATGTCAATCACATGCACACAGCAATCGGCATAGGCTGCTAGACATAAAGGAAACCTATGGTGCATTTATATGCATGGGGGAAAAATGTTCCAACCAATCAGATTTTGTTGTTGAGTGGTGTGGTGCATCTTGGGCAGTTCAGTGTTGCTAGTTTAGCACGCTAGTAAACCATAGGCAGAGAATGGGATTCCCGCTAGCATGCTAGCTAGCTTTGTATGCTAAGCTTAGCAAAAATACGAACATACAAATCATACTGCTTATTACGAAACAACATGTTAATGTTTGTATATGAAACAGTTTGTATGAATTACCCAAAATTCCCATTAAATTCCCGTAAATTCCCATTAATTCCCATAATTTCCTTTAATTCCATGATAGTTTCCAATTTTGAATATTTCCAAAATTCCCCAGCTTAACTTCCCATGGTAAGTTTCCGGAAAGTTTCCGGAAATTTACTGGAAATTTTCAGCGCCTTTGCAACCCTATATATAGCACAAGATTGGTAATGTAGCTAGCACAAGACCCATGATGTAGCCGGCACTGGCCCTATAGTGTAGTCATTGTGCATCGTGGGACTTATGATGGAATTAGGCTGAGACCTATGGGCATGCCCTAAATATTTCCCATAGCGCACCTGGCCTTGGTGGGGAAGTTCTGGCTCAGATCCTCATCACGGTGAGCGCGTCAGCTGCTGGTGCTGCCAGGATTCGTGCTGCCGTCTGGAAACTGAGATCTGAAAGTAGAAAACCGTGAGAAGAAACCGTCAGCACAAAAAATAAAAAAAAATAAAGTGATGAAACAAAAACGATCCATCCCCTGTGGGCTTCCTTCCATCACCACGGAGCTCAGCCCCAGCACAGAAAAGCAAGCTGTGGGACAAAGCCAGCCAGCCAAGCAGGGCAGCCTCACCCTGATAAAGCTATAATGAGCCCAGAACCCCAGGAGAGAGTATGTCTCGGTCTGCCTACAGCATTCATATAACCAGTCAGAGGTGCTAGCATAACACCCACTAATTAAGACCTAGGGAATACTGTAGGGCAACTTGGAGGAGAACACCTCTCCGCATCTAGTGCTGTAGTACAGTTGCACACGTGGAAAACATGCAGGAGGCACATCTGCACATTCTTTACTACACAGTCAGTGTGGGAAACCTGTAGTAACTTCAAATAAATGCTCCAAAAAATCAAATACTTTTACTAAACTGAACATTTACATGGTAAATACTTCAAAACACCCTATACTTCCTTTAAAGTGGCCGCGTGGTCTTTTTGTGATTCTCATTTGTGACCCTGCAAGGCGAAACCAGTCGTTTTGGTCAAATTTACAAAATTAATAAAGTTAATAAAGTTAATGTACTCACATGAACGGCCATTGACTAAGCTTTGCAAAGATATCGAGGGTATTGCAAAAAGTATCGCTAAGATAACTGCATCCAAAGTTGGCATGGTTCTCCTGTCACGATTCGCCAGAAGAGGAGAAAATCACCTTTTTAAAGGAACACGCCACCCAATGTCAGTAGTAATATATGTTCTTACCTTAACTTTCACGAGTTGAGTCATACCTCTCCCGTGTCGGTATGTGCACTCAAGCGCTCTGGTGCGCGGTGCGAATGTGTTAGCATGTTGCTATGCTAGTGGGCTCAGACGTAGCCATAAAGGGTGGAAGATAGCAGTAATCAAAAACATCCACGTTTTCCCTACTTAAATACAGTTGCATGAGTAGTTGATAAAAATGTGTAAGGTCTCTCAACATGAAACGTGGCGATTTTCCAAGCGAATAAACAGGAGAACTACAATGTGTGGCGCAATAGCACTTGGGAGTACTTCAACCTAGCGTAGTAATATTAATTAATATTAATAGTCATTCCGTGGACAAACGGAATGACTGCTAATATGTTTAATCTTCACCTAAATAAAGTCAGGGTTTAACAGTCAAAACCTATGTTTATCCATGAAATTTGTTGAAAAGTGTAGACTGTATACTGTTGAATTATGCAAAAACGTGAAATTCAACATTTTAACCCGTACGTTTGTTTATTGTGGATTTTTTCAAGACAACTGGTTTCGCCTTTAAAAAGGAAAGTTGGATGACCCACCTTGCATCTGCCACACTTTGAGGGGAGCCATTTCATTGGTGCTCTCTACCAGGTGCTTCCTGAGTTCTCTCAGCTGTTCCTTCAGTTCAGGATACATAGTACTGTGGGACATCAACAAGACAAACATGAACCGGAAAAATCTGTAGTCTGTCTCCGTTAAGAGATCTACACAATGTAAAATGTAGATTATTCTCACAGAAAAACGGATGACTGCTTCACTCACCGTAGTTTGCCAAAGAGAAAGCCCTGGACTTCATCAACACCGTCTCTCTCTCCGACAAGGGTAGCATTGGTTTCACCACCTCCTGTTGAGTGATGAAAGACTTGTTACTGCTTCAGGTCAGGATGCATAGTTAGCAGTTTAATCAGCGTATATGCAACACTGTATTGTGTGAAAACTAAACATTTCTAGCCTGGGAACACACGCAAATCTGACAGCTCATTTCATTTACTCTCACATACCTTCCTGGCCCCTCTCCCACTCAACTGATTTTGACCCGGCCAATTACAATTGTTTATCTGACACTTAAACACACTTAACTTAAACTAAAAAAAACTTCACCTTAAAACTTTACAAACTTAAAGTAAAGTAAAATGACCTGGTATTTAACAGATGTTTTCATCCAAAGCATCACCGACTCACAACAACGGGTGAGGGATTTGACCCCAAGTCAACCGATTGTTAGGCAGCAACACTACCAAAGTTCCACCACTCCACTTAGCATGTACCATTGAACATATCTTCCAGTGGAACCTTCACAGGTACCAGACTATTCACACAAACCTCTAATTAAAAAGCCAAAGACCATCACAGAGGTGAAGGTCTCCAATGTATGATTTCTGAGAATTAATTTACCTTGAACCTGAGTGTCGTCCTTGGCTTTGTATTCCTGATTTTTAATGGCGAGCTCGACACCATAGCCAGACAGGTACACTTTATTCTTGCTAGGATTCTGGTGAGTGAAGCAGAAGGGAAAGGCTCAGATAAAAAAAAACATGATTCCCACCCATATTTAAATCTTCTCCAAGGAAAATGCTATGTATAATCCCACTACAACAAAATGTGCAAAAGTACCTCAACATTGTTCAGATGCCCCCAAAACATAAACTTTCGTAAGTAACATGAAAAATAAGCGTAACATTTACCGGTAATGCTCAGGATGAGTTGAAGTGCACTTATTGACCGATAACAAGAATGATATTTTTAAAAATTTCCCAATACAGTATCTAAAGTTTCAACTTACGGCAACAAAATGGCGCAAGACATAGACAATCAGGCCCTCGTTGGCTTTGGAGACCATCAGCTGGTGTAACCTGGAGAACTCATCAGTCCCCATTTCAGCATACAGGATGACTACAGGAGCCTCTGGGTTGGTCGAAGGGAATTTGTGATCTCCTTTGAAAAGATATGGCTTTGGCCTAATGGAATAAAACAACAACAACCATAGCTTTTTCAGAGGGGCCAACATGAACATCATGAAACACTTATTGTGCACTTAGCTTAGTGCATTTAGAGACAAACAATTCCAGTGAAGGTGTTGTTTACCGAGTTTAACATTAAAGAAAGCCGAACACAAAAACATTCTTGGTATAATATACACATGCTTTGAATTTCTCTCAACCCAAAAATCCACACAGTGTCCAGCAGGTCTGACAAATGCTCGGTGTTACAACT
This sequence comes from Alosa alosa, assembly GCF_017589495.1. Lineage (NCBI taxonomy): Eukaryota > Metazoa > Chordata > Actinopteri > Clupeiformes > Clupeidae > Alosa > Alosa alosa. The sequence goes on along the minus strand of NC_063189.1, from coordinate 26,645,793 downwards.
CTTCTTTCCGTGAACATTAAAGAAAGCAGTACAGCCCGCTGGAGGGGGCTCATTGGATGCAATCTGAACACAAAAAACATAATCAATTCAGCTTGGTATAATATACACATGCTTTGAATTTCTCTCAACCCAACACACAGTGGATCCCGAAGGAGTGGGTGAGATTGGGGCCTGCACTGAGAGCAGGCCTCCACAGAACATAATGCACGACCAATATCAATACTATCTAATATCATATTATTTCATAGGGCCAACACTGTCAACTGATACAATGCCAACACCAACCAACTTTCCACATGTTTTGTGTTGTTGCATGTTCTGGATTAGGAATGGGGAATAGGGAGTGTGGAGGCTGACCTGCTGGAAGGAGTGCACAGTGGAGGAGTAAGCTCTGAGAGAAAGGGCGAACTTCAGCAGGTTCAGCTGCACTGGGCTGAGCAGAGGCTGGGCTCGCTTCTGGATCAGCCCATAGTAGGACAGATCCGTGCCTGCAGAATCAGAACACAATGTCAAATACTGTGTGTGATGCTATTATTATGACCGCCGCGCAGCGAAGCGGCGGTCATATAGGTTTAGTCAGATTTTTTTTTTTTTTTTCTTTTTTACAACATGCCCAAATTTCCGTCAATGATTCGGGACACTGAAAGACCGGGGTACCACGAACTTGGTGGGCATGTAACCCCACATGGATAGCATGGAACCATCGTTTTTCGTTTTGATCTGTAGCCCCCGCTGGACTGGACCCCCGAAGGGAGGGTAGGGCAGACACAGTTTTCTGTGAATATCTCCGAAAACTGTAGGGTTTAGGGAGGACCATTTTTTTTTATGTTGATCTCAAGGGGCCATGTCAACCCATTCCATAACCACTCATTTCATGTATAGCGCCACCTAGTTAAACACAAAAAGTAAAAATGAGGTGTTGTAATTGAAGGTATCTGTGACCTAACATAGTCAAAACTGCACGAAATTGGAAGTGTAGGATCATTATGACACCCTCTGTGGGCACGCCAAGTTTTGTGGAATTCCGTTCATGGGGGGCCACACAATAAATTAATTTATGTTACTATACACCAACTGGCCTGTAGGTGGCGGAGACAGTTTTCTGTGAATATCTCGAGAACCGTGGGGCCTAGGAGGTCCACCTTTTTTTATGTATGTTGGTCTTAAGGGGGCATGTCAACCCATTCCATTACCACTTATTTCATGTATAAGCCACCTAGTTAAAAATTAAAAAGCAAAAATTCGGTTTTTTCATCACAATATCTCATGCGAATGCATGCCAAGTTTTGTGTACTTTTTTCGTTCATGGGGGCCTTACAATAAAATAATTTATGTGTACATTTAGTGGCGTTACACCAACAAGGATTCGGGACACTGAAAGACCGGGTACACAAAACTTGGTGGGCATGTACCCCCACATGGATAGCATGGAACCGTCATTCTTAGTTTTGATCTGTAGCCCCGCTGGACTGGACCCCGAAGGAGGGTAGGGCAGACACAGTTCTCTGTGAATATCTTGAGAACTGTAGGGCCTAGGATGACCAATTTTTCCTTATGTTTGCCTCCAGGGGTCATGTTAACCCATTCCATGTGCACACATGTGCATAAACAGATACACACGCACACACATACATTTACAGTAATCATCATTATGACACATACTCACACAGTAGACATATGTACGCATGCATGCACATGCACAAACACACATACGCAGGCAAACACACAAGCACGAACATACACACACACACACACACACGCACACACACACATAAACATAAATTTGTACACGCACACATGCACACAATTCAAAATTTTTCCGTCATCTACTCCCTGAATTTTTGGTCATTGATACCAGGGACACCGAACCACCGGGTACATGAAATTTGGTGGGTATGTAGCCCCACTAGACTTTTACGGAAAAATTTAATTTCCAAAAGCCAAAGCCAAAATAAATATTCATCATCATCATCATCATCATCATGGCTGCATTTTCAGTATTGGCGAGAAGTAGTCGTTTGTCCACTAGATGGTGCGATCGTTGCAGTGAGGCGTAATTTTGTTGGAAGTTAAAAGTGGGTTGGAAAAACAATGGGCCGCTTCATACAAGGACTGTAATTTACCGCGAGCGAACATCTAATAAGGATAGGGCGATGTTCACATGAAGTGTAATTCCCATTTCTTCTTGAAGCGAAATAAATCTGAGGATGTTTATCGGACATGCTTGGTTTTACTGCAGGCAGATGCGTTAATCTTGTAATATCAATAAGGACCTAGGTAATGTTACCGTTAAGCGTTGGTTGAGTGATGGAGGCATTTGATTTATTGCATTTGTAGAAAACTATAAATCTTGGTTATACCAAGCAAATGTATAGCAGCATTGTTTGTATCTTTAGACTGTCATTTATTGCCGTGCTACAAAATCATTCTGTGCAATGGAAGATTTACCAACGTTACACCGGTCTGATACAGTTTTGCCTATACATGCGAGACTGAGGCGCCTGTTTATTTTGTTTTAAGTGCGTGCAAGGTGTGAGAGGGGAATCGATGTGCTTTGATTACAGCTTGGTAGTTGTAGTCTGTGAAATTAAAAAGCACATGTGTGAAGTATCCAACAATGACACCTTCATTTCATTATGGCTGCTTTAGCAAAACACCTTAAGCTACTGTGTAGTGGGTCCCATTTAGAAGTGGCTACTTCATTCGCTTTCCTTGACTCATGGAGCTGCGTGAATGTTATTACAACTTTTCGCCCGCGATATGACAGTTTAAGTCCGCTTGATACTGTAAGGCTAAACCATTGGTTTCCAAAGGAGATTTTATTTGTGTAAGCCAGCATAGCCTATTGACAATTTATGTTGTAAATAGGCCTACCTTATAATCCTACCTGTAGCTTAGGGAAGCTAACAGCTTTCTATTAGGATCTAGTTTGTTAGTTACCGTTTTGTCATTACTCCCTGATGCATTTTTTGCCTTTAGAATAGCCAGAGCGTGTATATCTCAATCGGAAAATTAAACAATATCGGTGCCTATGGACTAGGCTGGGTGAACCCAGCCTGATCTGCCCGCTATTTATTTTTTTGATTTCTTAAAAGATTGAGCTTGGTCTGATGAAAGCCAGACTAGCCATGGACCTCAGTTAAACAATGCAAGGGAACATGAATCAGCCTATATTTGCACTAACAATAACGGACAAAAGCTCTTCAACTTTGGCCCGTTAAAATGTGTATGAACAGTCTAGCGGCGCATTTCATCAAGGCCCATTTGGACATGTCAGTTATTTGCACCACTGGTTAGATGTAAAACAGCATTTCGTTTCAGACTAGGCTACTGTTACTTAATTTGTGCATTAAGAATAACGTTTCAGACTACTGTTACTTAATTTGTGCATTGACAATAAAGCATGAACTAAAGATGACTAAAATCTTATGTAGAAGAAGAAACATTAACAAAAATCCATCCATCCAAAAATGACCTTTGTTTTTTTGATAGCTGTTGAAAGCGCATGGAACTGACAGAGATGTTTTTGTTTAAAATACATAAAAAAATAATAAATAAATAAATAAATAACATTATGCTGATACCTTTTGCTTTTCCCAAATACAATGTAGCCTACAGGTGTAAGTGACCTTTCATCAATCCAGTTGTAATGGATGAACTGTGATGAACTGCCCTACTTGTGATTGTTTAGAGATTTTAGAGGTTTTATAACAATGCTACATCTTCTTTGGCTATTCTACAATCTATTCACCTTTTCAGCACCAGTAGGCTACTTTCTGTGCAGCCGCACACACACACTCAGGCATGCCAAACAAGCATACACAAAAGTTTCAAGAGTGGGGGATGGAGTAAAATATGGAGACAAATTGAAGTGTGATTTATTTTCGCGGAACGGATGTACAGGACTGAGCGGCGGTCATATTTTGTATCGCTATGCGGTACATCTAGTTATCATTATGTTATTGTGGCCTTATTATTGTTGTTGTTGCTTGCTATTGCTGTTGCACAAATTCAATTTCAAATGGTACACCAAGGGCAAGGGTTTAAGGGCCCTTAAAGGTAACATAAAAAAATATAGTCCTAGCTAATATGAATGACTGCGTCCACACATAAACTATAACGATAACAACATGAAGAACGATATTGTTGGGGATCATGCGATTTTGAGAATGATTAAACGCTGACAGCCAATCAGAATCCAGAATTAGCCATCACATTCAACAACACGAGGAGAAACTTCCTTATTTTTGGTTAGTGTGGATGATTTTATCGTTATAGTTATCTTATCTTTATAGTTATCGCTCCTGGTGTGAACAGCCCTTTAATAACCAGAAATTACACAGGTGAAAAATGTAAACCTGCACTGTGAAGGTTACAGCTAACTGTATGAGACAAATGTGTGTGGATTGCCACATGCCAAGACAAGCTATAGCACAAGATTTTAGAATGAAAATGGAGGTGTTTTTTGAACTCACCATCATGTTCATCATTTTCAATATGCTGATTGGCTTCCACAAAATCCCAGAACTTGTCCTGGTTTTCCTCAGCCAGGAATTCACTAAAGTAAAGAAAACAACTGTTTGTAAGATGCATTTCATAAACAAATTTAAACATTACTAACAGTAATGGCAATGACTTCAACCGTAATTAGTACACACTTCATATTTAATAATTTACTATACAGTTACTTACTGTAGGCAACACTATACCACTATACCTTACCACATACTATACAAAAGGGTAGTACATGTATATCACTGTTGAAATGACAACTCTTTAGACAACTGAAAATAATAAAACATGAAAAAGTATCTAGACTGCAGATGAAATGTACCTGGCCTCTAAGAGGAGGGGAGTGGAAGGCCACTTTGTAGTTAGTGTTGTTGTGACAGCTTTTGAGTCCGCCCCAGCAAAGACATCTGGTAGGAGAGCCAGCAATGCCAGCAAAAGTTTCCACATCCTTCCAGAGCGAGGGCCTGAACAACAAGGAACAGCGTTACCTATTTGTGACACTAGAGACCATGCAAAGGGAAAGCAAAAGAGACAGGTTGTTTACAGTAGATCCGTAGTATATCAAAATTTGTTTATAATTTTGAAATATGTAGCACTATAATTTTTATTTCTTATCTCAAACAAAATAAGTGGTGAGTTTAGTCATATAATCAAACGCCTGTCAAATCTGTCCTTTCTAATTGACAGCTCGGTGGGAAAGAAGAAAAAATTGAGACATACTTTCCTAAGCCAATCAAAACTCATAACGTGGCCGATCAGTGTTCAGACAGCCAATAAGCGTATCAGGCGAGTAGCACATCCGGATTTCGATATGCCTTCCTCAACTTGCACTGCTAATGTGATCATGGCAACATGTAGATGTTTACTACATCTAACAGAAAGTCTGTTCTATATATCATCCAGTTTTCGTGCAAGTGGTTCCTTCATTCTTTGCACTAAGACTAACATCAAAAGTAACCGCCTAGTGGAGTCCTCATATGTATGGATGTGTTACATCCTGGTAGCATCGTAATAAATGTCACTAGCTAGTCTCATTCGAATTGATATTATATCCCTTGTGTAACACATTTAGACATTTAAGCAGGGTTTATTTCCAACATCAAAATTAAGTTGCTAGCTATCCAGAAAAGCAGGTTCAATCAATTTATTGCTAGTCATCTCTCGCTAGCTATTTGGACGCGGCCAACCCAATCTGAATGTTGACAGAAAGCATGTCAATTATGCAGTAACGTTTCAAACAAAGAAAGTCAACAGATGAGTACATGCTTTGCATGCAGTACCTTTCAGTTGTGACACCAGCTTAATAAGTTTGACAGAAGACAAGATCTACTTACCGCCACCGGCTTCCAAACTTCCTACGGTGGTAGCCATGTTTGGAAGGTAAATGTTAAACGTTGGGTCCTGTTGGAAGGCACTGTCCGCGGTGTTCTCGCCTGTTCAAAGGTGACTTTATCCATGTACCATTTCTATTTATTTAATATTTAGCTAGTTAAATTGTTAAATTATAAAAGCAGATAATAATTGTGTATTGCATACAAATATCAAATTAGTCAAATATATTTGATATTTTATACAGGCAAACTAGTAGTTATCTATAATGATGCCATCTTGGCTCAAAATCCAGAACACAGAATCACGTCTGGACTGTCCCTAAATTTAAAGAAATGCGAAATCATGCCTAAACACAGTTATAAGCTACACGAAAGTTATAATAATATACCAATTAAAAATTAGGTTAAATATCTAGGCATAAATATTACCAGAAATGTTACAGATAGGGAAAAAACTTTAACACAGTTCTACAAAAAAATAAAATAATTTTAAATAGTTGGTTACAGAGAAATATATCAATCTTTGGGAGAATTTTATTAACAAAAATGGAAGGAATATCTAGACTAATATACCCAGCTTATTCCAAAGCTATTCTCGAGAAATCTACCAAGGAAATAAATCAGTGTCACTATCATTTTATTTGGAATAATCATTTAATAAGAAAAGGAGATTTAGTGAAACCAGTTGAAGATGGTGAAATGAATGTAATTGATTTTGAAGTGATGAATGGTACTAATTGAGTTGAGATGGCTACAAAATTTCTTAAAAAATGAACAGTGCATTTGGTTTAGTTTACCTGCTTATTTTTTTTAATAAAGTAGGAGGGATACAGTTTTTTCTAACATGTGACTTTAACCCAGTTAAATTACCATTTAAGCTATCTAATTTTCATAAACAAGTGTTACTATACTGGAAATTGATTTACAAGCATAACTTCACCCCACACACAGCTATTGTATGGAACGTACATTATACAAGGGAAAATCTTTGTTTTATAAGGAGTGGATGGAGAAAGGGGTTTGGGCTATTGCCCACTTCATGGATAGAGAGGGAAATGTTTTATCTCATTCTGAGTTTAAATCTAAATTCAATTTGGAATGTTCCTTTAAGCTATACTCTGCAGTCATCAAAGCCATTCCTTTAGCAGTAAAAAACATGTTCAAGGGTAACAAAGTACTTAGATATGCAATGACGAATGAATGTTTTCCTATTCCTGTTAAAAGAAGCATATTATCATCTGAATTTTCAGTGATACAAAAAAAAAAAATTAGAAGTAGATATTTATCCTTTCCCCTATACCAAAAATGAAAGAAGTGCACTTCAAGACGATTAATGAGATCTATCCTTGTAACAATTTTTTTAAATTAAGATTCAGGCCCCAGCTGTGGCGCAACTGGCTGGGGCACAATGTTTTTGACTGTGTATATGTCAAAGATGAAATAAAGGATTGGAAAAAAAAAAAAACAATTCGGACGTGAAAAAAAAAAAAGAACACAGAATCACGTGAGATTCAGTTGCGTCAGAGAATGTCTAATAAGGACGGGCTCTGGTTGCGTTCAGGTTGGGTTGACACCGCATAAGGCGTTGAAAATAAAATTATGCTGCATTCACGCACCTCCTGATTTAGTGAATGTAGCCTATGAAATGCGTGATTTCGAGTGTTTCCCCCCGAGTAGGCTACTTGTTTACAAGGATACAAGGAAGTTTATTGTCACATGCATATAGTTACTGGAAGTGAGAAATGCAGTGAAATTATGTCTGGTGTCAGCCTATGTGTGCAGAAGGGCTAGGCAATCAAAGACATGGGTAGATGGATGGAGGAGAAATCAAAAATAATAAATAAAAAGTTCTATGGAGATGTGCAAAAGTTGGAGAAAGTCAGATGTGTGTGTGTGTGTGTGTGTGTGTGTGTGTGTGTGTGTGTGTGTGTGTGTGTGTGTGTGTGTGTGTGTGTGTGTGTGTGTGAATTCTGTTTAAATAGCCTACATTTAAATAGTCTAATTTAAATAGGCTTTTGGTCAATTTGCACATTTTTAAAACAACGATATTCGTCGACTAGCCTATAGCCTATATTGCATAGGCATAGGCCTACCCCTAATTTGTAGGCTATTTAGGCTATTGTTGTAATGTCTCACAACATGCCAGTGTTCAGTTACAGTTCAGTTACAGTTATTTGTCATCAATTATTCGAATAGCCATAATTTAAACTGGCACAAGATTTTAGAACTCAGTGGCCGCCCGCATCTGACCCAGAAGATTGAAAGACCATATAGCCTATATAGTGGCAAATAATGCCATAGCATAGCAGATGCCAGATATTTTGAGTCGACAAACATTTAACAAAATTCCATTACAAAAAAAAACACAATTCAATTAAAATCTCTCTCTCTCTCTCTCTCTCTCTCTATTTCCCCACAAAATCATATTTTATGTAGGCCTACACACTTTATTTAATTTAGTGCATAATCAAATGGTGTAGACAGGTCAGATTCCTTGATAATATTGGATGATGGGTTGTCTGTAAATACAATTCCGGGGGGAAAAACACGATTGTGTCCGATTTTCATGAAACCATTGAAGGAGCATACAGTAGGCCAAAGAGCAACCTATTTTGGAGCTATTAAATCATTAGATTGCGGATATGACACTTATAGGCTACATTTAAGCATAAAAGGGCAAGAGAAAAAAGTTAAGTAAAACAGGCAGTCCATCACTGAAACAGAATAATCAAAAGACATAAAAAAATAAAATAAAAGATAGAGTACATCTGATTAACGGAAAAAGCATTTGATAGTTAGTGGAAAACATCTGAAAACAGTTTATGTCTTACGTCTAGATTTGAAACAGGCAATAGTTGGGGCATGACATCCAGAAATTGGTTCCAGAGCTGCACCACATAGCTGCTTCAATATGTTCAGTTCTGACAGTGGGTTTTATCAACAAATATTTCTCCTACACAGATAACCTATTCTCATTTGACCCAAAGTGTGGATATTTCATACTTAACGGGGCAGTTATAGTCCTGGTTGGTCTCTTATCTCAGCACAGTGGAGTTTTTATTGGGGACATTGTATTTCCTGGGAACCCGTCAATAAATGACGATTGTCATAGCCCTTTGACCTTGACCTAGATGGTAAACCCCATATCACTGAAAGGTTATATACAGTATCTTATAGAATCTGGATGAAAAGACTTGGTGGAGGGTTTCACTTAGAATAGTGTTTTTAAATAGCTTAATGGTCTGTGTACAGGCATTTTCTCAAGGAATGGAGACCTAACCATGTTTAGCAAAAAGCAAAACACAAGATTTTTAAAAAAAATAATGGAAAATGGTACAGTGAATGGTGTCAAGGGATAAGCATATCAGACTTTTAAATCTCGAGGCTTGCTGACTTTGTATGGATTTTGCTCTGCGTCTATCAAAAAACAGCATGGCTTCTCTATATCTCATGAATAAAGATCGCCCAGGCCTGTGGCTGTTGGACTGCCTTTGTTTGCATTTCAGGTAATAAGACACCTGATCTGAGGCCTATGTGTGCATGGATAAAGGGCCCAGGGGTCCAGCGATAACTGACAGAAATCCTCTCCGCCCTTATCATTTTGGGTGAATATTTCACTGCTGCTGAGGGGTGAAAGTGCATTGGCCGTTTATGAGGTGGCCGACCTAGAATCCATCTGGCTTTACCTCTCTAGGGCCGATGCAACAAGGCCATACAGGGTTATTTATACCAGGCTGTGGTGATGGTGTGGTGGGCATGAACCCCCCTCCTCCCATCCCAGCACTGATGGGAAGGACAAAATTGCATGTGCCGGGATTGAATTAAACCGTAGATCAAGTTTGACAACACAGCACACGCTTATCGGAGTACAGAGGGTGTGGGATGCCGTGGAGGGTCTGCTTGGTTTATGGGGTCAGGGCGATCTTCCATTAAAGTCGAACCAATGGCCAGAGCCTAAAAAAAGGGGCAAGGGCAATCTCAGTCACCTTGGTGGGACAAGACCTTGGGATGTTTAGTGCTGGATCTTGGGGGTATTCATTACAGGAGCCAGAGGGCAGGAGCAAACCTCACCACCAAGCCATTACCGTGGGACTGCTGGGGGGAATGGATGGCTTGCGTCGAGGATAGATCAGTTTTACTGGCATGATTCAGTGCTGGTGGGTGACAAAGCTATTATGTCCCTGCTTGTTCCTGCTCGCTTGAGAAGTAAAGTATATGTTGTGAAATAACATGCATGTTGTATGGTCATGTCTTAACTGTAGTTTTGGATTTGATCTATGTGAAATCAGATGATATATTCACAGAGAATCGTGAGTCATCCATAACATGCTTAATGTCTTGGCTAAGACCTATTACTCAGAGATATGGCATCTGGTTGATTAAAGTGGCAAGCCCTTCAAATCTGCTGTATCAGAAACCCCCACTTATAATTGAGAGCTGGCTGCAGGATCGGTTGGAGAGATTTCTAATCACGCTGTTCCTTTCCCATAATGCACCTCTAATTCTCCCTAATTGCAGGATAGGAGTCGAGTAATAAAGGGAAATTAGTGTGGAAACGAGTGGCTAATGGTAATTAATAATTGTTACTAATGCTTGATCGGGTTTGATTTATGTTTGCTGGGAGTGTAGGCTGTCATGCTTCACTTGTGCCAAGGGCTGCCTGCAGCAGGCTGTCTCTGTTCAGTGGGTGTACGTGGCAAAAGATATCAGACATCACCCTGGAACAACCCCAAAGTGAAAAGTATTCTATTCTGAAGGTCTTATTATGGCCAGATGTCCTTTATCATCACATGTTTTCTGAACTGTGTAGAGAAAAGGAAAATAGACCTCTGCTATGGCACCTTTGATAAAAACAATATTCTGTGGCACGGATGCTCATAAATGGTCGGCATGGTAGTGACATAGTGACATAGTGGTTGCAGTGGCAGTAGTTCCTCAATATCATGTTGTTTCCTGGCTGTTCACCTTTACCTGTTGCAATATAGTGTGATTATGATGCCGCTGCGGCTCAACTTACTGGTGCTGTTCACAGATCAGAACAGCCTTTCAGTGGCTCATCACCTTGCCTTTTCACTCAGTTGCTGTTGCTCTTGTATGCCCTGCAGCTGGGGCCAGTGGTAAATGGCTGGCAGCTCATCCTTCCTCAGTGGCCCTCCCTTCAGATCTCAGTCAGCCTGTGGACTCTAACCAAGTGTCCAGGGGGTGCACTTCTTTTTTTGTGGGTCAGGCACACACACAAGCTCTCTCTCTCTTCCCCCCTCTTTCTCTTTCTCTCTCTCTCTCTTTCTCACTCAGACACACACACATACTGTACACACAATGCAATTTCTTTTGAAGTTTAGGGCCAAACACACATACACACACACACAGCAATTTCTTTTGAGGCTTTGCAAAAACACACACACCCACACCTCTAGAGTGGGATAATGTTGAGTGATTGTCCAGTTTCACAGCACAGGGGACACTGATAGCTGCTGATGCTGGGCCTTTTTTTCCATCAGCTGAATGGGCCAGAGAGGACTACCATGGGCCTGAGCAGCCAGCCAGCTCAACGCACTGTGTTGGGAAATCACTCGAGGTGAAGATAGCATCTGGAACAGAAGAGCTCTGGAAAGGATCCACGCCATTTCTGGACTAATTTTTTATTTTATTTTTTTAATCAGGTTTCTCGGCCAAGTATACTTGCCTAAACAACTAATTTGGTCTCTGCATTTATCCCATCCGTGAATTAGTGAACACATAGAGTACAAAGTAAACACACAGTGAGGTGAACACACTAACCCGGAGCAGTGAGCTGCCTTGCTACAGCGGCGCTAGAGGAGCAGTGAGGGGTTAGGTGCCTCACTGACTTCATTGTAGAGCTTACAGTCTGGACACTGAAAACAAAGTTTTTTTATTCCAGGATCAACTCTACAGACAAGTGAAGGGGGCAGCCATGGGTGCAACTATGGGAAGAAAGGTATGTACACAGCCTAACCAATCCATTTAAAGATTACATCAGATGGTATGGCAGATGAATCGATGACCTATTCTTAATATTCTCTGGATCAGAACAGCTTATTGATTCCCACCATTACCTTAAAATGCCACCCACCCCAGCATCGAACTGGAATACAGCTGATGAGGAATTTGATAACCAAATGAGTGAGATGTTCGATCAGTTTGTTCAGAGGGGATATGAGAAAAGCTTATTGGACCATTATATATTTATATAGTTATACTTAGAAAAGCTTATTGGACCAAGCAGTGTCCAAAGCCAGATCATCTGATAGGAAACTCCTGCTTAACAAAACACCTTGTGAACAACAACTATCTTGAATTTCCCCTTGAGGATCAATAAAGTATCTATCTATCTATCTATCTATCTAAAATCTTATTTTCTTCACAGTATGGCCACCTGGACTACGATATCAGGCGCATCATTTCCAGGAACTGGGGTATTCTACAGAGTGACCCCTCGCTTGCCACCGTGTTCTCTGAACCCCCTAGATTTGCCTTCAGAAGGGTGCCCACACTCCGGGACAGACTAGTGAGGAGCCATTTGCCCCCTCCTCCAAAACCCACAACATGGCTCCCCAGAACCACAGGAACTTTTCGCTGTGGCTCCTGCAGACATTGTGAGCACATTGAAAGGAGCAACATTTGCTGATGTTTTGGGCAATAAGACACTACACTGAGCTATGCCAACTGCAACACAAAAATCATTGTTTATAGATTAGAGTGTGGTGAATGTGATCATGGTTGCTTTTATATTGGCCGTACTAAACGGAGACTCAGGGACAGATTGGCAGAACACAAATACTGTATGCCATCAGGACACACAATCCCAACTACCCCATGGCCTCACATTACCTTGCTGCTGGTCATTCCAGCCCTGATTCCCTGAAGGTCCTGGTTGTTGAAGTGGTCCAAAACCAGGTGAGGGCGGTGACAGACTCACACGTCTCCTACAGTGGAAGCAGTTTTGACCAATTTAAAGCCACAACGCTCCATGGACTCAACGAAGAGACTGATTTCTCTCCTTTTCTATAGACTGCCTCGACCCCGCCTCATTAGGGCTGCACTATAGAAGCATGTTGCTTAGTCTGTGACTTTAGTCTGTTACTGGTATCTGCGGCAAAGTATTTTGTATCCCATATGACAAGCCATCTCTATTTGTATGTGTACTTATTTTTAGTGGTTTAGTTATGTTATGTTGGGTTCTGTGTTGCGTCACATGGTTAGCTGGAGATAATTGTGAAATTATTACTGCAGTGTTCAATAAGCCCATGAGGGCTGGGCACCATAGTGTTTGACACTTAAATAAACAAATCAATCAATCAATCAAAAAATGCACGCTCTATGCCGAATCCCACTTCTGCAAATAAGACCCATAGAGAGCATGTGGTTATGTCTGTGGGGCCACTTCCTGAATCATTGGGTACTCTACCCATAAGCTGTGGGTTCAGCACTGCTACCCTTATCGAAGATCAGTTTAAAGACTCTGAACTTGGATGGAGGATGAGGGCAGCTTGTTGCAATATGTGTCCTGTTTTAAGGAGTGCTTAGTGGCCACTTGTTGGGTGACTCGGGAAAATCTTGAAGTTGCTTGAGAGCGTGTCAACATGATAAGAAGCACTGCATGAAAAGTGTGATTTCCGTCAGTATGCGGCAATGTAGATTGTTGTGGAAGTTTAGTTTAATGGCTGTTCGCGGCAGTTTGCAGGCAATGCCGAAAACTGCCATGAATTGTCAGAAATTGACGTGGGCCTTGCTTGGCAGTCGTCCCCCCATGACCCCCCTCCTCCTAATTCTAGGGGAGGCTTTAACATTTAAATGAAAATGCTGTGAGCTATACAAATGCAAATCAGGGTAGCAGGGGGAGTGAACTGTGCATGCTGGCATGACTGTGGCCTTTGGTCTTGCTTAAACAGTGGATGTGTCTGTTTGGAATATATTAGCACCAAGTTGGTTTGTGAGAAAATGAACATTGAACTTGAATGAAACATGACTTGAACATGAAATGTAATTATGACCGCCCGGCAAGCAGCTCATATAGGACAGATTTTTTTTTTTTTTTTTTTTAGCGTACCCAAATTTCCGTCAATGATTACTGGGACACTGAAACTTTGGGTGCATGTAACCCCACATGGATAGCATGGAACCATCGTTTTTCGTTTTGATCTGTAGCCCCCGCTGGACTGGACCCCGAAGGAGGGTGGGGCAGACACAGTTTTCTGTGAATATCTCGAAAACCGTAGGGTTTAGGAGGACCATTTTTTTTGTATGTTGATCTCAAGGGGCCATGTCAACCCATTCCATAACCACTCATTTCATGTATAGCGCCACCTAGTTAAACAAAAAAAAAAAATGAGGTGTTGTAATTGAAGGTATCTGTGACCTAACATAGTCAAAACTGCACGAAATTGGAAGTGTAGGATCATTATGACACCCTCTGTATGCACGCCAAGTTTTGTGGAATTCCGTTCATGGGGGCCACACAATAAATTAATTTATGTTACTATACACCAACTGGCCTGTAGGTGGCCGGAGACAGTTTTCTGTGAATATCTCGAGAACCGTAGGGCCTAGGAGGTCCACCTTTTTTATGTATGTTGGTCTTAAGGGGGGCATGTCAACCCATCCCATTACCACTTATTTCATGTATAGCGCCACCTAGTTAAAAATTAAAAAGCAAAAAATTAGGTGTTTTCATCACAATATCTCTGGCTGACAAGGTCAAAACTGCCACGAAATTAAAAGTGTAGGATTATTATGACACCCTCGAATGCATGCCAAGTTTTGTGTACTTTTCGTTTATGGGGGCCTTACAATAAAATAATTTATGTGTACATTTAGTGGCGATACACCAACAAGGATTCCCGGACACTGAAAGACCGGGTACACAAAACTTGGAACCGTCATTCTTAGTTTTGATCTGTAGCCCCCCTGGACTGGACCCCGAAAGGAGGGTGGGGCAGACACAGTTCTCTGTGAATATCTTGAGAACTGTAGGGCCTAGGATGACCAATTTTTCCGTATGTTTGCCTCCAGGGGTCATGTTAACCCATTCCATGTGCACACATGTGCATAAACAGATACACACACATACATTTACAGTAATCATCATTATGACACATACTCACACAGTAGACATATGTGCGCATGCATGCACATGCACAAACCCTTACACATACGCAGGCAAACACACAAGCACGCACATACACACACACACACCCCACACACATAAACATAAATTTGTACACACACACATGCACACAATTAAAGAATTTTTTCCGTCATCTACTCCCTGAATTTTTGGTCATTGATACGGGGGACACGAATCACCGGGGTACATGAAATGTATGTAGCCCCACTAGACTTTTTGGGAAAAATTTCATTCAGATCCCGGGACCACCACCCCAGCCCCCCCCCCCCCGACCCGTGCTGGGCCCCGAACCATAAAAAAAAACAGTTTTCCTAAATAACTACCTGAACCGTGGCACTGAGGATGAAGAATCTTTTATGGTATGTTGGTCTCAAGGGCCCACATCAACCTGGCTCATAATCACTCATTTGTGATTTGCACCCCCACCCCGTAAAAAAATGAAAATGCAATATTATTCTACTTTAATAAACCCCTATCTTCAGTTAAGATGTTCAGAACTGCACCAAATTTTATGTGTATGATTGACCTGGCATTCTCTGGGGGTATGCCAAGTTTAAGTAGAATTTCATCCATGGGGGGGTCTAAAAAAAAAAGGTTATGTGTACATTTAGTGACTGTACACTCATTGGCGTGTAAATGGCGGTGCACACATATACACATGCACACACACAGGCACCCACATACTATCGGTATTAGAGCGGCCGATACATAATTACAAATTCAGTAGGATTAAAAGAAAGCCAAAATAAATATTCATCATCATCATCATGGCTGCATTTTCAGTATTGGCGAGAAGTAGTCGTTTGTCCACTAGATGGCGCATCGTTGCAGTGAGGCGATAATTATGACCGCCAGCAGCGAAAGCGGCGGCGGTCATATAGGTTTAATCAGATTTTTTTTTTTTTTTTTTTTTTCTTTTTTCTTTTTTCGCATGTCCAAATTTCCGTCAATGATTCCCGAGACACTGAAAGACCGGGGTAGACAAAACTTGGTGGGCATGTAACCCCATATGGATAGCATGGAACCATCGTTTTTAGTTTTGATCTGTAGCCCCACGCTGGACTGCACCCCGAAAAGGAGGGTAGGGCAGACACAGTTTTCTGTGAATATCTCGAGAACCGTAAGGTTTAGGAGGACCATTATTTTTTTGTATGTTGATCTCAAGGGGCCATGTCAACGCATTCCATAACCACTCATTTCATGTATAAGCCACCACCTAGTTAAACACAAAAAAGTAAAAATGAGGTGGTGTAATTGAAGGTATCTGTGACCTAACATAGTCAAAACTGCACGAAATTGGAAGTGTAGGATCATTATGACACCCTCTGTATGCACGCCAAGTTTTGTGGAATTCCGTTCATGGGGGGCCACACAATAAATTAATTTATGTTACTATACACCAACTGGCCTGTAGGTGGCGGAGACAGTTTTCTGTGAATATCTCGAGAACCGTGGGGCCTAGGAGGTCCACCTTTTTTTTTTGTATGTTGGTCTTAAGGGGGCATGTCAGCCCATCCCATTACCACTTATTTCATGTATAGCGCCACCTAGTTAAAAAATTAAAAAGCATAAAATTAGGTGTTTTCATCTCAATGTCTCTGGCTGACAAGGTCAAAACTGCACAAAATTAAAAGTGTAGGATTATTATGACACCCTCTGAATGCATGCCAAGTTTTGTGTACTTTCGTTCATGGGGGGCCTTACAATAAAATATAATTTATGTGTACATTTAGTGACGTACACCAACAAGGATTCCCAGGACACTGAAAGACCGGGGTACACAAAACTTGGTGAGCATGTACCCCCACATGGATAGCATGGAACCGTCATTTTTTCGTTTTCACCTGCAGCCCCCCCCGGCTGGACTGGACCCCGAAAGGAGGGTAGGGGCAGAACACAGTTCTCTGTGAATCTTTTTATGGTATGTTGGTCTCAAGGGCCCACATAAACCTGGCTCATAATCACTCATTTGTGATTTGCCCCGGTAAAAATGAAAATCAGTAGTATTAAAAGAAAGCCAAAATAAATATTCATCATCATCATCATGGCTGCATTTTCAGTATTGGCGAAAGAAGTGTCGTTTTGTCCACTAGATGGCGCATCGTTGCAGTGAGACGTAATTTTGTTGGAAGTTAAAGGGGTTGGAAAAAAAAACAATGGGCCTTCATACAAGGACTGTAATTTACCACAGCGAACATCTAATAAGGATAGGGCGATGTTCACATGAAGTGTAATTCCCATTTCTTCTTGAAGCCGAAATAAATCTGAGGATGTTTATCGGACATGCTTGGTTTTTTACTGCAGAATACGTTAATCTTGTAATATCAATAAGGACCTAGGTAATGTTACCGTTAGCGTTGGTTGAGTGATGGAGGCATTTGATTTATTGCATTTGTAGAAAACTATAAATGCGGTTATACCAAAACAAATGTATAGCAGCACTGTTTGTATCTTTCGACTGTCATTTATTGCACGTGCTACAAAATCATTCTGTGCAATGGAAGATTTACCAACGTTACACCGGTCTGATGCAGTTTTGCCTATACATGCGTGAGACTGAGGCGCCTGTTTATTTTGTTTAAGTGCGTGCAGGGTGTGAGAGGGGAATCGATGTGCTTTGATTACAGCTTGGTAGTTGTAGTCTGTGAAATTAAAAAAGCACGTGTGTGTGAAATATCCAAACAATGACACCTTCATTTCATTATGGCTGTTTTAGCAAAACACCTTAAGCTACTGTGTAGTAGGTCCCATTTAGAAGTGGCTACTTCATTTTTTGCTTTCCTTGACTCATGGAGCTGCGTGAATGTTATTACAACTTTCGCCCGCGATATGACAGTTTAAGTCCGCTTGATACTGTAAAGGCGTAAGCCATTGGTTTCAAAGGAGATTTTATTTGTGTGCATAGCATAGCCTATTGACAATTTATGTTGTCAATAGGCCTACCTACTAATCCTACCTGTAGCTTAGGGGAAGCTAACAACTTTCTATTAGGATCTAGTTTGTTAGTTACCGTTTTGTCATAACTCCTGATGCATTTTTGCATTTAGAATAGCCAGAGCGTGTATATCTCAATCGGAAAATTAAACAATATCGGGTGCCTATGGACTAGGCTGGGTGAACCCAGCCTGATCTGCCCCCGCTATTTATTTTTTGATTTCTTAAAAGATTGAGCTTGGTCTGATGAAAGCCAGACTAGCCATGGACCTCAGTTAAACAATGCAAGGGGAACATGAATCAGCCTATATTTTTTTAACAATAGCGGACAAAAGCTCTTCAACTTTGGCCCGTTAAAATGTGTATGAACAGTCTAGCGGCGCATTTCATCAAAGGCCCATTTGGACATGTCAGTTATTTGCACCACTGGTTAGATGTAAAACAGCGCCGTTTCAGACTAGGCTACTGTTACTTAATTTGTGCATTAACAATAACGTTTCAGACTACTGTTACTTAATTTGTGCATTGACAATAAAATTATTACATGAACTAAAGATGACTAAAATCTTATGTAGAAGAAGAAACATTCACAAAAAAATCCATCCATCCAAAATGACCTTTGTTTTTTGATAGCTGTTGAAAACGGCATGGAACTGACAGAGATGTTTTTTTTTTATAAATACATAAAAAAATAAATAAATAAATAAATAACATTATGCTGATACCTTTTGCTTTTCCCAAATACAATGTAGCCTACAGGTGTAAGTGACCTTTCATCAATCCAGTTGCAATGGATGAACTGTGATGAACTGCCCTACTTGTGATTGTTTAGAGATTTTAAAGGTTTTATAACAATTCTACATCTTCTTTGGCTATTCTACAATCTATTCACCTTTTCAGCACCAGTAGGGTACTTTCTGTGCAGCCACACACACACTCAGGCATGCCAAACAAGCATACACAAAAGTTTCAAGAGTGGGGATGGAGTAAAATATGGAGACAAATTGAAGTGTGATTTATTTTAGCGAACGGATGTACAGGACTGGCGGTCATCATATTTTATACCCGCTATCGCGGTACATCTAGTTTTGTTGGAAGTTAAAAGTGGTTTGGAAAAACAATGGGCGCTTCCTACAAGGACTGTAATTTACACCGCAGCGAACATCTAATAAGGATAGGGCGATGTTCACATGAAGTGTAATTCCCATTTCTTCTTGAAGCCGAAATAAATCTGAGGATGTTTATCGGACATGCTTGGTTTTTTACTGCGGGATGCGTTAATCTTGTAATATCAATAAGGACCTAGGTAATGTTACCGTTAGCGTTGGTTGAGTGATGGAGGCATTTGATTTATTGCATTTGTTGAAAACTATAAATGCGGTTATACCAAGCAAATTGATAGCAGCACTGTTTGTATCTTTCGACTGTCATTTTTTTGCCGTGCTACAAAAATCATTCTGTGCAATGGAAGATTTACCAGCGTTACACGGTCTGATACAGTTTTGCCTATACATGCATTGAGACTGAGGCGCCTGTTTATTTTTGTAGTCTTGCGTGCAGGGGTGTGAGGGGAATCGATGTGCTTTGATTACAGCTTGGTAGTTGTAGTCTGTGAAATTAAAAGCACGCGTGTGTGTGAAGTATCCAAACAATGACACCTTCATTTCATTATGGCTGCTTTAGCAAAACACCTTAAGCTACTGTGTAGTGGGTCCCATTTAGAAGTGGCTACTTCATTCAGCGATTTCCTTGACTCATGGAGCTGCGTGAATGTTATTACAACTTTTTTAAATACGATATGACAGTTTAAGTCCGCTTGATACTGTAAAGCGTAAACCATTGGTTTTCAAGGAGATTTTATTTGTGTCAGCCAGCATAGCCTATTGACAATTTATGTTGTAAATAGGCCTACCTTATAATCCTACCTGTAGCTTAGGGAAGCTAACAGCTTTCTATTAGGATCTAGTTTGTTAGTTACCGTTTTGTCATAACTCCTGATGCATTTTTGCATTTAGAATAGCCAGAGCGTGTATATCTCAATCGGAAAATTAAACAATATCGGGTGCCTATGGACTAGGCTGGGTGAACCCAGCCTGATCTGCCCGCTATTTATTTTTGATTTCTTAAATTTTGATTGCTTGGTCTGATGAAAGCCAGACTAGCCATGGACCTCAGTTACACAATGCAAGGGAACATGAATCAGCCTATATTTGCACGAACAATAACGGACAAAAGCTCTTCAACTTTGGCCCGTTAAAATGTGTATGAACAGTCTAGCGGCGCATTTCATCAAGGCCCATTTGGACATGTCAGTTATTTGCACCACTGGTTAGATGTAAAACAGCATTTCGTTTCAGACTAGGCTACTGTTACTTAATTTGTGCATTAACAATAACGTTTCAGACTACTGTTACTTAATTTGTGCATTGACAATAAAATTATTATTATGAAACTAAAGATGACTAAAATCTTATGTAGAAGAAGAAACATTAACAAAAAAATCCATCCATCCAAAAAATGACCTTTGTTTTTGATAGCTGTTGAAAACGGCATGGAACTGACAGAGATGTTTTTGTTTATAAATACATAAAAATAAATAAATAAATAAATAAATAACATTATGCTGATACCTTTTGCTTTTCCCAAATACAATGTAGCCTACAGGTGTAAGTGACCTTTCATCAATCCAGTTGCAATGGATGAACTGTGATGAACTGCCCTACTTGTGATTGTTTAGAGATTTTAAAGGTTTTATAACAATGCTACATCTTCTTTGGCTATTCTACAATCTATTCACCTTTTCAGCACCAGTAGGCTACTTTCTGTGCAGCCGCTTTACACACACTCAGGCATGCCAAACAAGCATACACAAAAAAGTTTCAAGAGTGGGGGATGGAGTAAAATATGGAGACAAATTGAAGTGTGATTTATTTTCGCGGAACAGATGTACAGGACTGAGCGGCGGTCATATTTTGTACCGCTATGCGGTACATCTAGTTATATTTGAATTTTGCTCGCAGCTCTGCATACCCATTACTCTTTGTGAAATATCACACAAACTCTTCACTCATCACATGGCAAACCTTTCAGTATATCACGATAAACAGCAGACCTTACCGGATACAAGGATATAAAGCATGTCTCTGATATAAAACCTGGCATGTGCAAATATTATCACATCATACTTTCCCAGATATGGGTATCCCAAACTGTCCCGAAAAAAGGAAGATATAGCATGTATAGATGACCATTACAATGACCAAGATCTTATCTTAGATTAAAGGAGTGGTTCAGGATTTTGGACATAGGACCTCATTTCCATGTTAGCAAGTGTGATTTTTATCAGTGAAGACCGTTTTCAACGAAATAAAAACGGACATGCCACGCAGCTGACCCGCTCACACCACTCACCCGGTGTGAAACGGGCCTTAGCTTCAACTATAAACACTACAAAATAGACCGGTGCCCGGTGTAGCCCCCGTTAGTGTATTCTCCAACATTCTCTAAAAAGCGCTGGATTTATGACACACCAGCAGATGAAGTTCAAGCTACATGTATTAGTCTTCATAAACCTTTAATGTGTGAGACCAGAGTAGAACTGTAGATACACCATGACTGTAGATATACTATGACCATTCAAACAGACATATGGTATTTTTCCAAATAGAAGTAATGACAAGGAGACTGAGAGAGTGCTTTTGTATAAAAATGAAATTCTTTTTCTTTATTGGTATCTTTAATGATCCAGTCTGCTTTTGTGATGATTACAAATATACCCAGAGAGTGACCACATGACTGTATTGGAGAGAGTTGGACAGTATAAACTCTGCTGACCTCCAGTTCTCCTGAACCTTTTTTATTCTGTTCAAACTCGCCCAGTCAGCGCCCGTCCTGATTATAGTCTCGTGCAAAGCCACGACTTCTGCAGTCGTGCAGGCCCAGTTTGGAGAAGGAGAAAAACGCAACGCTGTTTGTTTGCTTGTCCTCCGTTGCTTGTAGCGCTTAGCACTGCTCTTAGCGCTTCAGTGACTTTGTTTGCGGTGCCAGAAAGGCTGGGACTTGCACTCTGGGGATTAATGCATTAGTTCCATTGCGCTGGGCAAGCTTAATAAAGTGCAGGCGCATATTCACAAAGGACAACAAACAGGCCTGCTTTGCTTTACTTTAGCATACTGTATGTCCTGGGCCTGCGGTCCTTGCGCTTACCTCAGACTTGCTGGGCTGGATTTGAAAGCAAGGAGATAGCACATGTATGGGCACTGCATGAGAGGTGGTGGCTAAAAAAATGGATGGATTGGGAACTCAATAGATCTGAACTGGAAATGGGGGGCATTCCCCAATCTTATCAGGACACATGCAAGCACACTCGCAAACAAACATTCACACTCACACACACACACACACACACACACACACACACACACACACACACACACACACACATTCTTGCTTACATAGTCCAGTTAGTTGATTTACATGAGGACACTCTGTGGAGGATGCACACAGAATGATATCAGAGACAACAGGGAACCAGTCACGAACTTGGGTCAGAAATGCACTGCCAACAGACTTGACACCATGAGCAACTCACAGCCATCCTCACACAACAGAATTATATCCCTTATCTGGTATGATACATTACAGAGGGTTTCAGCGCGCCATGAAAGCTACCTGAAATAAGGACAACATCGGTAAGCATTACACACGGCTTCTTCTTCAAAAACACAGAAAAGAAGAAGACAATACAATGTCAAACACATCAGCCAGAATTTGAAAGCAGTTAATTTCCTGTGATTATGTCCCAAACAAAGCAGTATTTCAGTTCTTGGTAAAAGTTTACATATATTTCACAAAAAAGACAAAAAAAAAAGAATAAATTAAATGGGACCAATAGCCAGTGGTGTGCCCCTTCCCCTGACCTCCCACAGGTAGTGCTGGGATAGAGCCTATCTGGGTTTGACCCAGGCCTGGTCCTCACTAGGGCCGGATCCCCTCTGGGTCTGACCCAGGCCTGGCAGATCAGTTACAGACTCCTGCTGCTGTCTGCTCCGTTGCTGCTTGACTGACTTGACAGCAGAACAACCAGCAGCTCCTAGTGATGAGACTGCATAGGAGACTTACGAGTGAGCTCAGACTAGCTTAAGATATATTCAGTCCCTGAAGAGCATGGCATTAGATTGGTCATGAAACAATTTACACTACAGTTGATGCACGCACACACAGACACACAGACAGACAGACACACACACACACACACACACACAATATGGTATAGACTAAAACATACTCCTCAGACTCCCATACTCGTACGTTAGCTAATTAATCAACCTGACGTAATGGCGCGCACATTGACTGTGACACACAGCATGCATTCGTAGTATCCAGTGTCTCTGTGGAACAGGAGTACACAGTAGAGGAGCAGTGGGCTGCTCTCAAGGGAATGGTAAGGCAGAATGCAGCGGCCCTCTGGCCAAGGCAATCCTCAGACCACACCTGCTCAACTGCCTCTGCACTCCTACACACACACACACACACACACACACACACACACACACACACACACACACACACACATGAACATTTTCCAATGCGCCAAACACACCTTTAGTTGATCCCTTGGTTCACAGACAACACAAATTAAAACTATGTTTTAAAAAAAGTAAAAAGGAAAGGTAATGCCTTCTTTGATCTTACAACAAATTATGAAATAAACAAACACAAGCAGTGATGACAGGGCAGTTGCAACATGATTCCATAGCTATGACATGCAGTCAGCTCCCTGACTGGCTACTGGCTTCTCCCCCTCCCTCTCCCTGTGTGTGTGTGTGTGTGTGTGTGTGTGTGTGTTCTATCTCTCCCCTAACTGTTAGGGAGAGTGACTGGTCTCCCACTTGTGTAGGGGTAAGTGTACTGTACAGTGTGTGTGTGTGTGTGTGTGTGTGAGAAACAGGGTCAAAGTTGTTGAGTAGTCTACAGTCTTTAACACTCTGGTAGAATATATTAGTACACTTAAATTACTGATTTCCCATAATCTGAAAGGCTTAAATAAAGGCAATGGTCCAACCAGCACAAATCCAATCTGTCCATACTTAAAATACAAAAAAAAAAATCTTCAAGCCATTGTTTTCGTTTGTCAATGGATAGTAAGAAGCTGAGAAATTGCATCCAGAAAGACTTTAGGCAGCTCTGTTGGTCATACAGTTTTAAATGTTCTCGTTGGGTAGGAGCATCAGGAACAAAGAAACCCAAACTTAAAAGCCATGTTCCATTAAAATGGCATGGACCATCAAAGTCACACATCCATAGCTGAAATGATAGCTGACACTTAAGCAAATATCTCTTTATACATGTTTTGTTCATCT
This sequence comes from Alosa alosa, assembly GCF_017589495.1. NCBI lineage: Eukaryota > Metazoa > Chordata > Actinopteri > Clupeiformes > Clupeidae > Alosa > Alosa alosa. The sequence goes on along the minus strand of NC_063189.1, from coordinate 26,621,506 downwards.
TTGTTCTCTTAATCTTTTTTTTCTTACTATGTGCAGTGGATTGACTTCCCTAGGGAGGGGTGCACTGGATGGGGACATGAGGTTGCACAGTCTCAAGCCTGGGACAACTGTCTCGGCTGTCTCAGCAGCTCAACGGCGGCTCCACATAGGAAAGGGCCTCGCAAGGAATTCTGGGAAGTCCCACATCCACACAGACACGTCCCCCGGCCACATATAAGGAGGTTTGGTCTGAGACACAGAGGGATTGGGGTACAGGGCTTCTGGGAGGAGACAGCTGACTGCTGACATCATGCCTCTCTGTTGGAAGATGGGTGGGCACCAGTCTTTTATGAGCATGCTATTTCATGAGAGGGGATTCCTCTTCAACCACTTCCTCATATCCTTTTGCCCTCCCGCACCACCCCCCAAATACCAAATGCCCCCCCCCCCCTTTAAGTCTCTGCTGCCTCTCTTTGCCCTTCCCATCTGTTTGCCTGCCCCTCCCCTGTGGTCCTGTGCTACCATCGCGTGATGATGTGGTTCATGTAGTCCTCCGTGGGCAACCGGGCGGCCTCCTCGGCCGGCGGCTCGTCTCCGTGGGGCTGCGGCGGGTCCTCGCTGGGACCCCCGCCGCGCCGCTGGGCGAAGAGCCCCCCGCTCCTCTGCAGGCGCATCTGCCGGCGCTCCAGCTGCCGGCGGTACTGGTAGCGCTGCTGGAACAGGTCCCAGGCGTAGTCGTACAGCTGCATGTCCAGCTCGTTGAGCTCCTCGATGCGCAGGATGGTGTCGTTGTCCAGGTCCACGCCGGCGGCGCGCGTGCTGTTGTACTGGATGAACGGGCGGATGAAGCGCAGGCGGAAGGTGCGCTCGAACAGGTACTGCGTCTTGCGCTGGAACTCGGTCAGGCCGAAGAAGGCCATGTCGCGCAGGTTCTTCTTGGCCGACTCGAGCAGGATCTGGGCGCGCTTCTTCTCGGGCATGAAGGACATGTTGTAGCAGCCCACCAGGCTAAGGTCGGCCAGCATGCGCACCTGACGGTTGTTGGCCAGGTTGTACGGGCAGTCCATGAACTGTTGCAGCGTGCAGCCTGACCAGTCCGTGCCCTCGTAGCAGGCGGGCAGCTCCTCGGGCGTGGGCGTGCGGCCGTCGCACATGTGCAGCGAGGTCTTCCAGGTGGCTCCGCGCTGCACGTGCCGCCACTCGCTCAGGTAGCGCGACACTGGGTCACGCAGCAGCGTGATGTAGTAGTACTTCCTGTGATGGGAGACAGAGAGAGAGACAGAAAGAGACACAGAGAGAGAATTAGTGTTAACAGCGCACTATCAAACCAAGTGATCCCGCTTTATTGTCTGAGCATAATTACAATCCATGAAATAACCAGGTCTCAGCACTGGTGCTTTACATGCAGAGATCAACTAGGGAATTGAAGTTCAAAAGAGAGAAGACGGAGGGGAGGGGTTGACCAGAATAACGCTCTCTACTATTTTGTCAAACATTTCTGTGTGTCTGAGGTCAAGGTGCGAGTAAGGACACTGCAATATGAGCTCACTGGACCTTATTTATTCATCTTTGCTTAAGGTATGAGAGCACGCCCAAGGATACCCAGACACACACAAAATACACACACAAACACACACACACACAGGAACACAGAGTGGTGTTCATCATCGTATGACATGTCCTCATCTCTGAGTCATCTTCTACATGTGACAGAGTCCATGTTCCCCATCTGACCATCTGCATTACACCATATATAGTATCTGCATTACACAGACCACAGACTGTTCAGAGAGACGAGGTGGTAAAGGGGGTGGTAAAGGGGAACAGACAGAATGAGAGAACCACACATATACCGAGAGAGAGAGAGAGAAAGAGTGAGAGATAGAGAGAGAGAAATATTGAGGAAGAAATTCATGTTATAGTTAAACTGATTACGGTATGTTGTATTCTATAATGTCTACTGTATATACTCATATTAGCACTGGTTTTGGCCAGATGGTCTCCAAAACAGTCCGGCTAAAGAAGCCATTGTGAATGAAGAGAGATGGAGCTAGAGACGGAAGGGAGACGGAGAGAGGGGGGGTTGAGGAATCTGAGGCGAGGCCCCTTGGCGGGCGCTGTATGTTATTGTCTATAATGATTACAGACAGCAGAGGGAGGACCAAAGGCAGACCCACTCACACTGAGTCCAGACAAGAGATAAGACATCACACAGAACTGCAGCATGGACAATGAGGCACACCAGACAGCCAGCAAGTAATATGGCCTCTCTATCTATTTTCTCTCTCTTTCTTTCTTTCTTTCTTTCTTTCTTTCTTTCTTTCTTTCTTTCTTTCTCTCTCTATTTCTTTCTCTCTCTCTCTCTGTTTCCTCTCAGTTCAATTCAATAGAGCTTTATTGGCATGACAAAAATACATTTTTGCCAAAGTATTTTTAATTCTACAGGTAGTATTATCCATCTCCAACACTGGGTCCAGGCAGAGCTTGTGCTGAGTGGTGCTTTTCTGCAGGCATGGAGTGCAGTGGAGGGCAGAAATCTAATCAAACAGGACATGATGGATGTGTGTGTGTGTGTGTGTGTGTGTGTGTGTGTGTGTGTGTGTGTGTGTGTGTGTGTGTGTGTGTGTTCACTGGAGCTCAGTCCTCTCAGATCAGAGCTACTGCCCCAACACACTGATGTTGCTTATCTAGACATATCAGCTCTGCTTTAACACACACACACACACACACACACACACACACACACAGATATACACACACAGACACACAAACACACATCTCAACACACCACACACATGAACACACATTCTCATACATGTCCACATCACACACACACACACACACACACACACACACACACACACACACACACAGACGCACAGACACACACACACACAGACGCACAGACACACACACGCACGGGCTGACACACATCCACATCTTTCAGCTGAGGATCTTCAGCAGGATTGGAGATGTGGACCATGAAGCAGTCCTGAACCTCCCCCTCTTCCTTCCCCCCCTCCCCCCTCCCTTTTTACCATCCCCCTCTCTCTCCCTCTCTCTCTTTGGTGCATCTGACTCATTCATAAACAGGATGATTGTATGCATGTATGTGTATAAGTATATATGTATGTATGTGTGTGTGTGTGTGTGTGTGTGTGTGTGTGTGTGTGTGTGTGAAAGAGAGACAGAGAGAGAGAGAGAAAGAGAGAGCTGAAGTAGGCATCATTATCAGTAGTGGCACTGCATTTGAAAGCATGAGAAATTGTCTTCACCATTAAGTCATAAATCCACATAATAGACCTGACAGCAAAGGCAATACGGCAAACATACTGGATCTGCTAAAAAGCCAGAAAGCACACACACACGCACACACACACATGCTCAAGAAAAAACACAGTCAAGCCTGATAAGCCTGCAGCTGTGAAAGTCAGGCAAAAGATGAAGCGTGATGAGTATGCTCTAAGACGTTTTGTAAATGGAGAATATCTTTACATTTTGCCTTTGAAGTAAAACGGAGTCATTGCAGAGGAACACACAAACAAGTGCGGGCAGATAGGAGACACTTCCCTAAACGGCCACTTGATGGCGATATCCATCCAGAGTTACTGACTGTATCTTGTCTGAGCATGCCAGGCAGGGATGTTGTAATTTCCCTGCGGTTTGGATTTCAGACACATATAGAAAATGGAGAGATCAGCATGTTGAACTCAAATGAGTCGATACACAGTGAAATGTCAGAGGATAAAATAGAGGAAGATGAGGGAAGAAAGATACAGAAACAAAACAAAAAGAGCCGAGAGAGAGAGAGAGAGAATGTAGACATAGAGGAAAAGATAGGCATAGACAGAGAGGGAGGGAGAGAAATACAATCCAGTGTGTGTGTGTGTGTGTGTGTGTGTGAGTGTGTGAGTGAGTGTGTGTGTGTGTGAGTGTGTAAGTGAGTGTGTGTGTGTGTGTGAGTGTGTGAGTGAGTGTGTGTGTGTGTGAGTGTAAGTGAGTGAGTGAGTGTGTGTTACTGTTCACCCCATCTATTTCCCTTCCCTTTTCTTTTTCATGTTATTTTACAATTGAATATGATGTACTATTGTCATGCTTTGGCAACACTGTATCTCAACAGTCATGCTAATAAAGCAACATTGAATTGCCTTGAGAGAGATAAAGAGAAAGACAGAGGAGAGAGAGAGAGAGAGAGAGAGAGAGAGAGAGAGAGAGAGAAGAGAAGAGAAGAGAGAGAGTGGGGTAGCAAGAGAGGGAGTTGGGGGGGTGGGTGTTGTGAGAGAGAGGTAGCAGGTCACTGTCCCCAAATGCAGAGGGGAAACTGGAAGTAAATGTGCTGGTGCAAGCATCTTAACCAGAACTGTGCTTGCCTTTTCACACACACACACACACACACACACACTTTCTCACACTTACTCAAACAAATGCACACACACACACACACACAGTTGGAGTGTGTGTAAGTGAGCTGAACATGAACAGCAGTGTGTGGGAGGCAGGCTGCAGTGTGGGGATTCAGCCACTTTGTCTGGCCTGATAACAACCATACAATCCATTACCAAGGTCATTACCTGACTGCCCACACATACATATCAATACAACTCTCTTTCTCTTTCTCGCTTTCTCACCCCTTACACTCCCTCTCTCCATCCCTCCCTCTTTTGTTCTCTGTCTCTTTTTTCCCTTTAGCTTTTACTTCCCTGCTCTCCTCCCTCCCTTATCCCCCCCTTTTGTCTTTCATTCTCCCTTTCTCTGTTTATGCATGGGTAGCGCACCAAAAGCACATTGGTTCAGACATCTGTGTGCCGTATACAGTAGCCATCACGCCTGTTACACAATACCCCTGAGCAGCACGTTATTGCATAAGGCCGCCTCATGCTATTGTTTTGCCCTTTTTTTTTTTTCAAGAAATAGGACACGTACACTTCAGGTGTGACCTGCTTTACCCCATTGCGTCTGACCGAACGTGTGTGTGTGTGTGTGTGTGTGTGTGTGTGTGTGTGTGTGTGTTTGTTTTGTGCATGTGTGTGCGCGGTGATCTATAAATAACAGGGTAATTTCTCAGTCTTCACACTCCCAGCCTCTGCTGGAGGGGTGATTTTTTTTTCCATGTCACAAAAAATAGTCAAGTCAGTTTTATTTGTATAGCACATTTAACATGCACAGAGTGCAACCCAAAGCGCTCCACATATAAGACATTGTCATTGACACATAGACTAACAAAGACAATAGCGGATCGAGCGGGCGAGTCGCCAGCCGCCATCTGACACCAAGACATCCAAGACAGACAACAAACAAATTAATAAATAAAATAAATAAAAAATAAAAATAGAATTAGTCCAATTTCCAACCGGCTGAAAATGTCCAAGTGTTCATAATCGTATCAGGCCTTCAACTGACAACTTGCAATGAGCTTTCATCAAGTTCATAGTAATTGTGTGTGTCTTCCTGCCCGACTGAATGGCTATCCATTGCTAACAGTTCCTGTTTTTATGTACTAATCCTGTTATATCACAGATAGTTGGAAAAGTACTGATAATGCTAGAAATCCTCCTGAAGATGGCCACAGACTGAAGCACCATAACTCAGGCTAAACTAACCATTTCTATAAAGAGATCACTCAGGGCACTTAAGCGATCTCTGTCTTCCATCTCTTCTGTATGACATTAATATCTTTTATTCTGCACAAATGAATTATAGAACACAGGGGGCTTGCTGACCACAGGGCTACAAGTCATGGCTGCCAGCCTAGCATTCAGCTGTGAGCCTCCTCAGATGAGCTTTACTCTAAACAGTCCCACCCTACACTCCAGAAGTGACAGAGTCCATCAAACGATAGTGTTTCTTCTCACGAGTGGACAACAGCATGGTCCGACTGGTGTCCACTGTCATACCTCAGGCTCTGAGGCCTTAGAGAGAAGAACCGTAAAAAAGTGTCTTCCAATTCCATTCCATTTTGCTTTATTAGCATGGCTGCTATACAATTTGGCCAAGCCGGAGATATTTGCGGAGATAAAGTATCTTCATGAGTACACATACACACACACTAGAGTGTGGCTACCCGACCCGAGCCCGACGGGACCTGACGGGTCGGGTTCAGACAAATATTTAGAAATTGTAGTCGGGTTCGGTTCGGGTTCGGACACATGGGGGCGATATGCATTAGAAGCTCTACATTTAAAATAGCTTATTATGTTGGGTAACCAACAGATCTGCTTTACATGATGCAAACGTTTGTTTTTTGAGAATAAAATAAAATGTAAAAAAGACCTAACAGATTTCTTCCTGTGTGCAAGATTTGTTTATTGTTATACTGTTATTGTATATTGTTAACGCATTTCAGGGTGACGTTGGGTGACGTTAAAAAAAATTTCAGGAGATTTTAAGACCAAAGAAAACTAAGCAAATTAAGTCTAGGCCTACTATGTGAAGGCAGTCCTATTTGCGTTGTATAGCCTACTGTGGTAAAGACATAGGCTACCGGTAGGCTATAAGGTCATCTCGTTCAAAGTGAGGAGGATTTTCTCGAGTTCCCCAATTAACGTTGATGCTGCACATGGATCAGTGACAGAGGGACAGTGAGGGAATTCTACTTGCTTGGGCCTCTTGTTAATGTGCGCTGTGTGTGACCTGTGTGTGTGCACGCTCATCTGATTCTGTAGACAAGAATTCCACTTGTTCCGTTTAATGGGCTAAAGAAAAACAGGCTATCCACAAACGTGAATGTTTAATCACTAGCATGGGAATAACTGAGGCATCATCTGGGGGCTCGGTGCGGTTTGCGGACATAAAAATGAAAATGCCTGTGAGTTGTTGTGGTATTATGGTGTTGGAATGCGGGTTTGGTCGGTTCAGGGCAACTCTGGCTAAGTTCGGACAGAAATTTGCGGCCCGAACCGCACTCTAACACACACACACACACACAGGGATTAGACCTCAGAGACGCACTGCAGAGAAAACTAGATTATGAGATGACATGCGTCCAGGCCTGAGAGGTAGTGCAGGATTAGCTGAGTGGCTCAGTAGAGATGAGAGTGGCAGACAAGAGATGTGGATACTGTACGCCATTGATCTCCTCCCTCTCGCTCTATCTACTGACCCCCCCCTCAATCCCCTCAATCTTTCAGTGTGAGGGTGCCTGGGGGTTCCTGTAATGCACTCTGTCCCCTTAGCTGCCCATCAGAATGTCTCCTCAGTCTTGACCTCCAAGCCTCTGTGGGGACCCTCTCTCCCTCCCTCCCTAACTCTCTCCATCCATCCATCTACTTCTCTATCACTCTGCTCTGGGCTACTTTTGTCTGTTTATTCCCCCGTCTCCATCTTTCTGGCGCACACGTCTGTTAGTTGTTTGTGATCTGGATTCCCTTTGTCTCACTTCATATCCCCTACTACCATGTCCAGGTCTCTCCACCTCCTCTTTGTCCTTATCACACACACTCACACACACACACACACACTTTCTCAAGTTGGAGGTCAGAGGGTCAGCACAGTGGAGAGGGAAAGGGAAAGACTCAGGGAAAGACACAGAGAGAGAGAGAGAGAGGGGGGGGGGAGAGAGAAAGAGAGAAAACATCCCTCCATCCAGTCATCCCATGGGGCTCTCAGTGCAGACAGGATACAGGAATGGTATTGATTCTCTCTCTCCTTCAACAGCTGCCTCCCCTCACACTCAGCTGCATGTGTGTGTGTGTGTTTGTGTTTGTCTCACAGCTCTGAGCATTCATTTGTGCATATTTTCTGAAATTAAAAAAAGGAATGTGAGAGAGAGAGAGAGAGAGAGAGAGACAGATACACTCTTTGTGTGTTTACACGTGTGGGTGACTTTTTGTACGTATGTGTGTATGTGGATCTCTTGGAGTGTGTAGCGGTATGTGCAGCTGTCTGGAAAGGCAGAGTCGTGTGTGTGTGTGTGTGTGAGTGTGTGTGCGCGTGTTTGTTAATGTAAGTGTGAGTGCGTATATCTGTCTGAAAACTGTATATGTATGCCTGGCCTTGATAGATTTTCATCCACACTCCAGCAAGGCTGCTCAACTGTACCACGTCCAGACTCCAAAAAAGAAATGCATTATTAAACCATACAAATGGCCCTTACGTACCTCCTCCACTGAGTGGCCGCTCACACACCACACGATCCAGCGCCGCCCTGTCACGACCGATAACGCTTCACACACTGATTCACGCCCCACACAAAAGACCTTGTGGAGCCATTATGAACTGGATTTGACATAGCACCGCCTAGTAATTTAGTTCTCACCGCCACAGACAGAGACATCTGACAAGCATCGCCCGGCTTTTCTTGAGCTAAAAAGAGAGAGGGGGGCTATCTATCGCAATCCATTAGGGTGTTTGATTACAAACAAGCCGCGGCGACAGCGGGCCGGAGATGGAGAGAGTGCAGGCCGGAATGGCGGAATCGGAGTGACTCAATTACGGGCGGCGGTCCTCCTCGTCCCCGAGGGAGTGATGGTGGCTAATCAATTTCAAACCAATGGGAGATTCATTTACATCACAAAAGCTAATTACTGCGGGCTAATCAATCAGCACATCCTAATTAGCCCAGGGCTCTCGGCCGGAGCGGAGCGGGAGAGACGGAGTTAGTGTGTGTGTGTGTGTGGGTGTGTGTTTGTGAATGTGTGTGTGTGTGTTCGGGTCCTGGAGTCACAGCGCAGAGGAGCAGAGCTGCTGTTCTCACACTCACACACTCACACACTCACACACACACACACACACACACACACACATACAAGTCCACGTGACTGACAAAGAAAGAGAGAGACAAAAAGCCATCTTACAACCTAACCTGAAAATTAAATGTATGAGAGCCATTTCAACTTCTCAGTAAATGCTTCAGCATACCTCACATAACCTCATTCAGCTACACATCACTATGGAGGATACACACACACACACACACACACACACACACACACTACACGTGACTGACAAAGAAAGAGAGAGACAAAAAGCCGTCTTACAACCTAACCTGAAAATTAAATGTATGAGAGCCATGTCATGGGACTCAGCAGTCAGCAGGATCATAATCCCAGGCATTCCTGAGATGTGAGCAGATAGGACATGATGTGATGACTGTGTGTGTGTGTGTGTGTGTGTGTGTGTGTGTGTGTGTCCATTTATGTTTATGTACGCTTGTGTGTTTTGTACACTCTCACTGACACCGAAGTCATATTTAAATTATCTTGATAACTTAGTAAAACTCAGACAAAGCCTTGATTCATGTCAGTGAGGAAATGGAGCATGGTGGCATGTAAAGGCACTGTGGTGACTCTGTTCTGAAGTAGCTTGGCCTGGGCTGCACCCAGCAGAGCAGAGAGGTTTTCAACTGATTTTTCGGCAGAGGGCACAACGGGAGGCGGAAGAGCTCGGTGGCGCTCTGACGCCATTAAAAGGATGGCATACGGGGAGAATTCTACCATCCTGCACGATAATATCGCCCAACCCCCCCCCCCCCAACCCCACAGGTGCCTAGACGCGCACACACATACACACTTTTTTTGGAGGTGCAGAGAGATCATTGGGCAGGCCATACTATTCTGAGAAAAGGACACCGAGGGGTAGTCATGAATGAGAACACAAATTACACACACACACACACACAGACACAGAGACACATACAGACATACACAGAGACACATACAACAAACATACAGGTGCATATACAGTACTGTGCACAAAAACACACAACCATATACTGAAACACAGTGTGTGTGCATGTGTGTGACAGGATGGAGAGTGCAGAGAGTGGAGTTCATTATTTAAGTGCTTTCTGTGCAGAGAAGCGCAAACATTCACTATGATGTCTGTCCTGGTGATGGACAGTGGATTGCCTGATTGCGCATATATGAGATGGAAATACAAACACACACACACACACACACACACACAGAGAGCACACATAGGAAAGCATCTCTTCCTCAGCTCATTCATCTCCATTTGTCTGGGCATTACAAGTGTCAGTGTCAGATATCCCAGAATCCATCTGTCTGAGTGGCAGACAACATTAACAAGACAGAAAGAACAAGCGAGAGAGAGACAGAGGGAATGACGGAGAGAGGGAGAATGGGGGGGGGATGGGGCAGGACAGAAATAATAGAAATAATGAAGTGAAAGAGAGAGAGAGTGGAAGAGAGGTGTGAGGCCACCCCTGGCACAGCTCACAGTGCCTGAGTGACAGCACTCCTCCTCTCTAAACAGCACCACAGAAAACAGCCCTCAGCACTCAATTCACCATTCACACCCCCAAAGAGACGAGGCAGAGACGGAGCGTCTGGAACTCTCTCCATCTCCATCACCCTCGATCCCTCTCCCTCTTTCTCTCTTTCTCTCTCTCTCTCTCTCTCTCGCTCCCTCTCCCTCTTTCTCTCTTTCTCTCTCTCTCTCGCTCCCGCTCCCTCTTTCTCTCTTTCTCTCTCTCTCTCGCTCCCTCTCCCTCTTTTTGTTTCACTCCGTCAGTCTATCTCTGCCTCTTAAATCCGCCCCCCCTTCTCTCTCTGTCTCTCTCTCCTTCTCTCTCCCTCTCTCTCTCTCTCTCTCTCTCTCTCTCTCTCTCGCTCTCTCCATCTCTCTCCCTCTTTCTCTCTCTCCTTCTCACTCTCTCCCTCTTTCTCTCTCTCTCTCCCTCACCCTCTTTCTCTCTCCCTCTTTCTCCTTCTCTCTCTCTCCCTCTTTCTCTCTCTCTCTCCCTCTCCCTCTTTCTCTCTCTCTCTTTAGAGAAAAGCATGTGGGCGTCAGCCCTGGCCAAGCCCTGGGGTCCCACCACAGTTGGCATTGGTGGACGTGCGCCTGGTGAAAAAGAGGGCGTTGAGGCCTGGCACAAAGCCGGCTCGTCACGCCGGACGAGAGCCGACACTCAATGGCGGCGCGGCTGAATAGGGGCTCCTTTCAGCGCGGCAACACGCGAGATGCTGTGAGTGAGGGACAGTTCCTGAGTGGCGGGCATTGATCGCTCGCCGGCTCTCAGACGCCCGTGGCGGTGATGGGGGTGGCGGAGGTGGCGACGGGCATTCAACAGGGAGGAGTGGCGGCGGGCATTCACTCAGCCTTCAGGCTGACAAAGTCTGACAAAGGTGGCCACTTACGTGTGCCTGTGTGTGTTTGCGAATCTCTCCAGAATACAGACAGACCCACACTCAGACACAGAGACACACACTCAGACACAGAGACACACACTCAGACACAGAGACACACACGAACACACATAAGTGGCCACCTTTGTCAGACTTTGAAAAAAAAAAAAAAAAACACAAAAAACTGATATCTACAGTATGTGCACAGACAGTCTCCAGCAGCTTGCTAATGAACCTGAGCAGCGCACACACACACACCCACACACAGTACAAAACCCCACACTCCCCCACTCGTGCACACATACACCTACCCATTCGCACACCCACCTACTCACAAACACATTCCACATCTCCTACAGTCCTTCTCTGCTGTTTCTGTCTTCTTCATGTAAACCCATGGCTCGCTGAATAAAACATTATTGACAGTTTGGTGTCCAGAGCTGCTAAATATCCACACACATACACTCAAACACACACACACATACACACACACACACACACACACACACACACATACATATATACACACAACCTCGCATTCTCCCATGCACGGCACACGGATGCATTTTGGGCCACAAGAACAAACCTAAGGAGTAGAGCTTACAATAGCCATTTTTTCAACAATGAAATACAGTATGTATCTCACCAAACCCATATGTCCATAGCTACTCTGGAAATATACTGTAGGTCCTGATTGGCTTTGCACATCCTATTGGCTAAGCCCTTCTATGTTCCCCCACCCCTTCTATGTTCCTCTCCCATTCCTCCTTCTGTAGGCCAAAGTCACAGGCTCCAGCTCTGGACGGTGGTCACAGCAGTGGACAAAGGGCTTAGACGAGCGCTTTATGCAGAGCTGCTGTCCCGACTCTCAGGGCAACCTTTCAGTCAGCTATCGATCAAGCTCTCCACGGATTAGGGAAAAGGGAAGTGCTGAGTTGCACTGAAAGTCTTTACACACACACACACACACACACACACACACACACACACACACACACACACACACACACACACACACACACACACACACATACACCATTCCCTAAACATTACACACACCACACACACACACACCAGAGGACACACATGTATCGGCCAGAGCGACGTGGATCCACTGCTGATGGGGCTCACTGGTGTTGCCTGACCATCCTCTGCAGGCTTCGCCACTTTCAGCAAACCCAGCCTTTTAAAAACCCTCTCACTCCCTCATTTATAACTTATCTCACTCCCTCACTCTCTTATAACTGAGTGAGCCACCCCGAGCAGGGTCTGCATGACAGCAATGCACCTTATACATCTCCTTCATCATCCTTCACACTCTTTTTCTCATTCTTTTCTCTCTCTCTCACTCCCTCGTTTCTCTCTCTCTCTATCCTGTGATGGGTCATTGGTGTGTGTGTGTGTGTGTGTGTGTGTGTGTGTGTGTGTGTGTCGCTGGTTCCTTCATCAGCACAGGGAGACGCTCACAGAGACTTCATTATACACTTAGACAGCAGTGTGACTATCTGCCAGCCAGCACCAAAGACAGCGCTGCCGCCACCACTGCCACAGCAACGCCACACCCCACACCCCACGCCACAGACCCCACGCCACAGACCAGGAAAGCAAATGAGCTCCAGCTAAGGCCTACTGCACCCAACTAAACAGAGGACATGAGGCATTCTCTTTCTGATCACTAGAATTAGCTAAATGATTTTGCCAAGTTATTAAATCAGCTTTGGATCACATAACCCAGATTTGCTCATAGACCGGTCATTTAATTTAAGGCCCAGAGTCTTATCACTCAAAC
>NC_063189.1:26573654-26601154 GCF_017589495.1 Alosa alosa | reverse complement strand
GAGAGAAGGGAAGTGTGTGTGTGTGTGTGTGTGTGTGTGTGCGACGTGTGTGTGTATGTCAATGAAAAAAAAAAATGTGTGCATGAGAGTGTGTGTGTGTGTGTGTGTGTGCCTCTGTTCTATTTGACATTTTATCAGTTATCAGCAGGAAGCACACACTGTCTTTACCCCAATCCAGTAAATAAGCCTTCCTGCCTTGGGACAAAAACATTTCCCATCCATCTCCAAAACACACACACATGCACACGCACGCGCGCACACACACACGCACACGACAGTACATCATCCAAACCCAAGAATCCACACAAATGCATCTTGCCATTAACACACATCCTACATCCAGTGTGGTATGACATGTTAAAAATGAATGTACCGTATGTGTGTTTGAAAAAACAGGTCCACAAGTCTTTGATCTTTTTCAAAGCATAGAAAATGTGCAGGAAAAATAGTAGAATAAATGCACCAACCAGACATATACACACACACACACAACCCTTCTTCTTAGCCACATGATAGAAGTTAAAGGAAAAACTCCTTGAGAAAGTATAGTAATGCCTGCAGGATATTAACTTGAGGTTTACTGTAATTATATTTTCCCCTCCTTCTTTCTCTATCTCATTCTTCTGCTTTTCTCACTCTTTCACTTCTTTCCTCCAACTTTTTATATTTATTTATCTCCCTCTGTTTCTCTCTCTCTCCGCTGCAGGTAGCACATGTCTCCCAGTCACAGTCCCGGATAATTGGTCCTGGGGACCTCGTTAAAGAAGCAATTTATAAACGTTTTCTGCATGACAACACTGTGCTGCATCCCTCCTCCACCTCTAGCGTGTGATGACGGTGTCAGGAGGGCTGTATTACTTCTAGTGTCATTCTGTGCTCACATTATTATGGGGAAACACACAGCAGCATCTGATCAGGGCTGTAACACTCAATTAGGTGAATGGGCACGCTGTAAAGGCCATGGGATACATATGACCATGCTATTCACTGGCGTGTGTGTGAATTTGAGTGGAGAGAGAGGGTATGTGTGAGTTTGTGTGTACCTGAACTTTGTGTGTGTGTTTGTGTGCATAAGTGTTCGTACACTGCCCTCTGCCCATTCCTTCTCCCCTTTTTAGGTGATTGCGTTGCTTTTTGGAGATAGCCAGGAAGAAGAAAGGGCTTTTCTCAGGCAATCAGTCAGTCACACAGTCATATGTAATCTTACCTGTCTGAAATCAATGAGAGACAAATATCTCACTGATAGTGCCTTTTCATTATAGAGAGAGTGAGAAAGAGACCGAGAGAGAAAGAGACCGAGAGAAAGAGAGAGAGTCTCATCATTACCAAAGGAGACTGGAGAAAAGAGGGAGAGTACACAGAAGAAGAGCCATTCTCTAAGTAGCCATGGACCCCCTGCTCTCGTGCCACTATAACTATAAGGCACACCAGCCCACACAAGGGGAGAGAGCCAGATTGTATGCTTAAAGCCTGAGACAGATGCACTGTCATGCACTGTAACAAGTGCTGTTGTGTAGAAAGAGAGTGACATCACTACACTCGGACCCAGGTGGTGATCGTCAGTAGCCTAATTAGGGCTTCCTCATAGACTTGCAGGTGGCATGGCTGTTAAGCCTGATTGGGTTCATTATAAAACATGTAGCCTGTTGCTATCAGAATCAGTAGTGACTCTGCTGAATCTGGAGTAGGGAGGGAGAATAACAGTGTGGAGTTCATTCAGCTGGACGTCGTGAATCATCGCGGCAGCTTGTAAGTTTGTTTTGCAGTGCTTTCACCATTGCCTGTTTGCTGCCGGTTTTCGTGTCCGCTCTTCCGCGCAGTGTTCGGCCGATGCCAGAATGGCAGCAGCCGTCTTCCTTGCCTCAGAAAGGCCTCGCGCCCTCCCCGTTGAACCCTACACCTGCTCCTAGTCGGCCCCAGGCCAAGGGCGAGAGCGACGAACGCCGACCGGATATAGCCAGGATAAAGGTAATCTGCCACTCGGACTACATGGAGATCCAGATGGACGCTGATCTGCTGGGCATGGGCATCCTGGTTGATGTGGAGGACATCCGGCTGGGCCGTAGTGACCAAACCGGTCAGTCATGCAGGGCCTTTCCCACCGAGCACGAGAAGTACAGTATCGCTGCCGCGCTGACTGACTGTGGTATGGAGCATGTGGTGAGTTTCTCTGGAACTTCTGTGTGGATGAGGTGCGATTTAAGCCTAACCTTAATTAGTTATGTTTATATTCAGTTTTTTCTGATTTTGCATTGATTAAACATCCACTTGAACCTATAGTGGGTTATCGTGGCCTCAAATGGCCTATAGACTAGAGTTTACGTTTATTCATTGCTCCTTCCCTAGATCACCAAAGACCATCTGCTCTACACCAACACCCTGGAGTACTCTCCTGGCCCCTCCTCGGACGGCTTGATCCGAACTCAACCGGCTTCCTTTCCCATTGTGTGCTACTATAAAAGGTAAGCCTGTCCATGGGGCTCCAAGCCACTTTTCTTTTCTCTTTTTTTATTTATTTTTTTTTTTCTCTGCCCCCACACCCCACCCCACCCACCACCCTCTCACTTCTCTCCATCTCATGTCCCTACAGGAAGTTTGACCTGAGCAGCATCCCTGTGATGCCCACGTGGCTCCCCTTCATGTCCACGCGTGCTGACGAGGGCCAGCTGGTGTTCTCCCTCCACCTCATGACCGGTTTGTGTCGCCTTGTTGTACACTATGCTTTAACATAGACGTCATTCATTCGTGAAGATGGGCTGCATGCACACTGATCGCTTGTAGTCTTTCATTTCAGTGCAGACACTTGACTGCTGTTTAAACACTACTGTGTAAGGCTGCAAGGCATCAGTGTGCTCCTGCTCCCCCTTCACCTTAAAGGTCTGCTGTCCTATTGAAGCACCTGACTGCAGTTTACTATGGATGATGTGTGGAATGCCCTAGAGATGTCACTCATGCTCTTGCTCATGTTGCTCTAGGGCAATTCCATGCAAAACTCATGTCCATAATGCCAACTAAATGCCATGGGTCACATCCATAACGCCTACTAAATGAGCTCAAATTAGAGGCCAATTGCACACAAGTCACGTCCATAACGCCAACACAATGCCATGGTATGAAATTTGAGCATTCACTCTTGGTTGATTATGTGAAGTTTTTGTAAGTGTAAGTTCTACATTCACATCATACAAATACCATGACATTTAGTTGGCGTTATGGACGTGACTGTTTTGTGTGCAATTGGCCTCTAATTTGAGCTCATTTAGTAATCAGGCTAAATCTTAATTTATAACCAAGACCAAGCTCATTTAGCAATGATGATGAATGTATTCTATTACCTTAACCAAGCTCCAAAGCACATTGGTGGGTCTGCTTCACTTCACCATGTGACCTGTAGGTGTTCCCGATACCCTTTGCTCGTTAACTGACTGTGCTTTGCTAACCGTGTTTATATGCAGCCCCAACTCATGAAGATATGACAAGGTCTCTTCTGACCCAATGAAATGTCCTGCTGCTGGTGTTGAGGAAATGCAGCCTTTGTACATTTAGATTGAAATTTCTGTCTGCAGATGACTGGGTGTCCCAAAGGGCAACTACCAAATACTACTTGGGTGACATCTTTAACATCGAGGCCTCGGTCGAGCAGTTCAACCATAACCCCATGTGGGTTTTTGTTGACCACTGTGTCGCCACGGTGACCCCTGATGTTGAGTCTGTGCCCCGATATGACTTCGTTGACCAGGGGTAAGCTATGACCACCTGTGTTCCAGCTCATGTGTAGAGGTTTACACACATGGTAGTCACTATTTTGCTTCTCCTTCATATTCCAGGGGGGTATTCCAAGAACATTGTTTACTGACAAACCTGGGTAAGTTAACCCAAAGTAAGTGGTAAAACCTTCTAATGGAAGAACTGTATGGCACCATTCCCCTAACAAAACAATGCCATAGGGCTCTTGTTTTAGGTTTACCACTTACTCTGAGTTAACTTGCCCTGGTTTGTCACTAAACCACGTACTTGGAATACCCCCAGACCAGGAACTAGATGTAGGGTGTTTGTATTTACTCTTCAATGCTAACTGCCCCCCCAGTTGCATGATGGACAGCTTCCTGACTGGCTCTAGCGCTCGGTTCCTGCCCCGTCTTCAGCACAACAAGCTCCAGTTCCAGCTGGAGTCCTTCCGGTTCCACCAGGAGGAACGGACTGAGGTGTGTGTGTGTGAGATTGGGTTCTAGACTCTTTGGGTTTGTTTGTATGGAAAACCAGGGCTTACAGTAGCAGAATTGTCGCTGCCAGTGCAAAACCTGTTTAGTAAGCAGAGGTGTCGTTGTGTCTTATCCAGTTTGTTTGACTAGGTGTGTTTATTGCCCCCCCCCAGCTGTACATCTCGTGTTTGTTGAGGGTCGAGACGGGCACTGCGCCGGACGGCATGTGCCGCGCCTGCTCCTTCATAGACAACAGGTTGGTGACCAGTTGATGTACCACACTGCAAAAAATGAATTCTAACCAAGTGTTATTGCTCTTATATTAAGATTAAAAAATCTATTTGGCATTGTTTTTAGTATAAAAAGACTTACCTAGCGTGCCCTCTCAAAAGATCATTTTGATTTAATTTAAGAAGACTAACTTATTTTAAGGAGTCTTTTATCAAGACCAATTTGCTCAATGCACTGGCAGACAAATTTGCTTGTTTTCAAGATGAGATGTCTTAAAATAAGTCAAATTGTTTTTAAATTAAGTCAAATGATTTCACAAGAAAGCACTAGGTAAGTCTCTATACTGAAAACAATACCAACTAGTTTTTTTAATCTTGATATAAGATTAATAACACTTGGTTAGATTTTGTTAAATAAGCAGTTTTTGCAGTGCAGTGACTAAAAACACAAGTTGCCTTGGTAACCACTTTAATAATCTAATGACCTAAGTTTAAATTGGTGTATTTGGATTCTTGTGCTCATTATTTAAATGATTGTATTTGTCATGCTATCCTGTGATTGCATCACTTACATGTAAAAGCTCAATTTTGTTTTTGTAAGAACAATGCTTTAGGGCTCTGACTAAATGTATAATATGTTACTACTTGACCACCTACTTTGAATAATCCTGAGATGTGACGTGTGTATTGGGACCCATAATGTAATACTGCAAGACTTGTCGATGTTAGTGGTTATTAGTTTTGTTTACCTTTCTTGCACTCCGCTAGACATGACCACTTTAAATACATGGCACTCTTTCTAATGCCAAACTGTGTTCGTTCATTAGGCATGTTGGTGAGCGACAACTGCATTGCTTAATGTCTGTTCTTCCCACCTGTGGCCACTAGCTGGCAGTCTGCTGACAATGAGGACTGGCTCTGTGACAGCTGTGTGTTGTGTGGCTCCGCCCAGTCTCCTGCATCCAATCAGAAGAGCTCTATGCTGGCCTCCCAGAGTTCTGCTGGTAGTGGTGGCACTGGTGGCAGCAGCGCTATGGTCCACCCTGGGCCCAGGTCGGCACCCAGTAGTCTGGACTCCACCAGAGGTACCGGACGGTATCAGTCTGGGTGGACCATGAGGGTTTCTTTTTTTTTTTTTTTATAAAATGTTGACATTAACAGTTTATAGGTCATACGGCCTAAATGAAGTAGGCTACCAATTAAGAGTAAATTGAATCCTCTTGCGCTCATGCATGTGTCCATATAATGTGGAGGTGTTTGTCAACTCTGCTGGTGTGTGTTTAGGTTGGGAGAAACAAGAGCGTGTGGGTCCAATCTCTGTGTTGAAAAAGGCCAAAAGACCACTGGCACCACCAGAAGCAATGCATGGCCTCTCAGAACCCATGCCAGGTGAGCAGGCACAAGAAAGACGTTTCTAGAATATTCTGAATATTCTTTTTGTGGGGGGTAAAAGGGTGTGATCATTCTGGCAGTATGGAAGGTTTTAGAGTTTGTAGCAGTAACATTTGTAGCATTTGCTCTTGAAACTTCTGCCTTGTGGTGCATCAGAGGCTTTTGAGTGCAGCTCATGTGTTCAAGTGTGGCAGTGCATCGGATGACTTGCTGGCATGGGTAATGGTTGTCTGTCTTTCAGAAACTAACATGGCCATGTCTGTCGACATGGGACCAAGAAGTTATTCTCCCCGCAATGATGGTGTCCCCTGGGAGCTTGACAAGCCAGGTATTTATTATAATCATAATTATTTATTATAATTATATTAACATTTAATTTAAATCAATAGCATCTCTTTGGTTCTCAGTTAATAAGAATGTAGCAGTTACCCAAAGTCCAGATGGCAATGTCAACCAGTTCTTTGACCTGTGGAAAAAGCAAGCATCCCAAAAAGGTATTTGCCTATAAAAATCCTACCCCTCCACTCATACACATTTCTTAAGTGACTGTAGAAGTTTAAATTAAATTGGTGTATTTGGATTCTTGTGCTCATTGATTTAAATGATTGTATTTGTCATGGTATCCTGTGATTGGTGAATCACTATTGCATGTAAAAGCTATTTTATATCTATTGCAAGTAAACATTTTTGTTGTGCAAATGCTTGAGGCTTAATGAAAATGTTGCTAGTTTGATTCAGTTCAGAGACAGATCTGTACCTGATGTCTGGGGTGGGGTGTCTCTAAATGATTGCAACCACACACACAACCTTTTCTCTTGGACAGACTGGACCGAATTAATGCAGCTTTTGCTGAAGGAGTCTTCACCTGCTGTCACCAGTGCAGAGACCACTGCAGAGGCCCTGGTGCCCAGCGAGGCAATGCCCCTGCCGAAGGCGTCTTCGCCTGCTTTCACCAGTGCAGAGACCACCACAGAGGCCCTGGTGCCCAGCGAGGGAATGACCCTGCCCCTGCCTGCAGAGGAGGAATCAACTGCTGCTCCTGCTCTTCTGCCACTCACCCCGGGATACAAAATGGCTGACCTAAAGCTTGACGTTGATGTTGCCATGGAAATGCATCCGTCCTCCCCAGCTCCACTCAAAGAGGATGTGGTGATGTCAGACAACAAAGATTAGATTACTTTAGTTGAAGAGGTCTTGCAAGCTTCCATGGTTTGAGAAATAAATGTTCCAAACTGAGCTTTTGTGTGGTGGTTTGTGCTTTTGTCACTCAAAGAGTGTTTATGTTTTTCCCCCCCTGTCCATATCCAGAAGTTGGAAATTCCAATGGTATAAAGGGGATGATTCCATGACTACGCTGCCACCCAGTGGAATTCAATGGTTAACATAACATTAGCTACTCGCAGCATTTCTGGTTATTCCCCAAGAAAGGTTTGTTTTACAGTCATCCCTGTGCGTAGGCCTACTTACGTTTTTAAATTAACATTCACCATCATACTTGGAAATTGTGTTTAAGCTACAATCTTATTTAACATGAGGCTTTAAAAATGTCAATTATAATACTAGGAAAGCATTTTCTGAAGGAAATGCAGTGCATGCAAAGTTGTTGGTTGCTAGGGTTATCATGCTGGTTGTTAAGTTGGTAGCTAAGTTTGTGGTTGCTAGGGTCATTATAGTGGTTGCTATGCTATAAAATGTGTAAATAATAAAAAAAAAAAAAAAGTAAGAATAGTTGAAAGTTATTGAAATTGGGAGAAATGGAGAGAGATGGGAGAAAGTGAAGAAAAAGAAGTGAAAGTTGATTTTGAAGTGAGCTGTTCAGTTGAATGGACAGACACCGAGAAAAGGTTCCACTGAATTTGCTGCTGCAGTCAATGAGGGCACAGGTTGCATAGATTGCATTCTAATTCCTTAATAGCCTATTATGATGCCATAAAGCCAATGTTAAGTCTATGGGAATTTTAAGTTTTAGCTTTGAGATAATAAATCAAAGTAAAAGTCGTAGAAATATGAAGTCATGGGACCAAAAGGTTCAAGCACTACGTGTCAAAGTTTGAACCAAGCGGTTCAAGCCAAATTGGGGCCTGGAAGAATAATAACTAGAAAATGTAATTCCAGGGAATTACCAGTGCATGAAAATGTAAAACATATGGTGTGAATATATTGTTTAAACAGATGATGTGCTAATTGGCTAACCATGTTAACACTGTAAACAAGTTAACTGTGCCACCAGTATTAGTTTTCTAACTCTGTTTTCTAGCTGTTATGCTAACAATTTTAACTTAGCTAATAATGTTAGCTATGCTAACCATGTTACCTTGGTTGCTAGGCTGTTGCTAGGGTACTTGAGGTGGTTGCTAGGCTGTTGCTAGGTTAGTTATGGTGGTTGCTATGCTGCTGGTTGCTTGAGATGGTTAAACTGTTGCATTGGTGGTGGTTGCTATGCTGGTTGCTAAACTGTGGAAGTGGTTGCTAGGCTGTTGCCTGGGTATTTGACATGGTTGCTAGGGTATTTGACATGGTTGCTATATTGGTTGCTAGGTAGATTAGGTTTAATATAGTTGGAATGACTGAACAGTTAAATAGGTGGATAGTTTAAATGGTTAAATTATTTGCTTGAAGACCCCTTCAACAATAAAAACAAAAACGATGCTTGAACGTTCTATTTGGTTCCCAATCTACTTCCTCTGCATTAGGATAACATATGGAATGTTAAAACGGAAGCCTTGTGGGGCCAACTATGATGCTGAGAATGGAACTCTCGAAAGGGTCTATAACAGCGGGATAAAGAGCTGTTAACAAATAGCACTCGGAACATAGGAGCTGTATTCCATTCATTTATTAAAGCTGATAACCTGTAGTTATTCGTAGGAAACAGTCAAAATATTAACATTGGGCTGGAATATAGTTTTTTTTCTTTCTGCCGGAAAGCATCTCTGAACTGACCACATTTCAGCCCTCTGGGTCACTTGATATCCCTTAGAAACACAACTGAGCCCTAGCACCAGGTCTTGTGAGGCTGTGTGCAAAAGTAGATCAATATAGAAGGAAAATATGAGTGCTTTAGACCATTATTTGCCAAGGTATGCGTTTTGTAAAATGCCTATGGAAACTCCCCATAGGACTTTTTGTTATCCAAAATGCATACACTCAGATGCAGACACTCAAATGAGATGCAGATGCACCCCTTTGTGTAGAAGCATAATCCTGGTCTCAAATGAAAGGTAACACTTTGAGGTTTCTTGTGGACTATTTAGATTGTATGTCAGGTCTTCTGATATAAACTGACTACACAAAATATGGAATAATTACAAAAAAGTCTCTTTTTGCATTTACTTTGTTGGTTCAATGAGTGTATAAGAAACTATACATCTGTACAACTAATATTGTATAATAGAACATGAAGATTCAATTTCTATGGATTCTTGTAAATATTTCAGTACCCAATATGTTGCATCTACTTATAGTGCTGCAGCTACACTGCAGCCAGAAGTCAGGGTAGCACCAAAAGTGGGGGACACACACACTAGTGACCCACAGTCACATTGGAATCATGCAGTAGCCCCTGCACCAGCAGGCTCCCACCACTGGGATAATTAGCAGCAGTATACCAGCTGTATGTGCGTCCCTCTACAGACCATATGAGAGAGATGGAGGTACAGACAGGAAGGAGGGCAGTGACAGTGTAAAGGAGAAAGATGGAGGGAGAGAGGGATGTGTCTAATGAAAGTGGAGGAAAGGGCAGCACGTCTCAGTGATTTCGATGAGTCTGTCTCATCCAGTCATCTGCAGTTAAATGTCAGAGAACTCTCCAGAAAATCCTTGTGAAAGGGAGCGAGAGAGAGAGGAAGAGGCGAAGGAGAGATGGAGGAGGTGAGTCATCCTCTCAGCTCATCAGCTGTCTCTTCTGATCTTCCTACAGCACACCAGACCAGATCAGGCCAAACTTGTGCACATGAGTGACAGGACGAGAGGTGTGTGTGTGTGTGTGTGTAAAAGAGAGAGAGGGGAATGGGGCGAGGGGGTCGGACTGAGAATAGTCCGGAAAGTGATGGGACGGTAGAGAAACAGTGCAGCCTGAGGGGCGCTTTCGATGAGCGAGCTTGTCTTGTCAGTGAGTGACAGCTGTCACGCCCAGCGGGGAGTCTAGATCCAGTGATGAACATGCTGATTTGAAACTTTAATTAAAACTGAAATACCAGCTCCGCCTCACACATTGACTATTCCGCAGTGTGTACTGTACACACAACCCTCACACAACTCTCTCTCTCCAAACGTGCTTGTGTGTGTGTGTGTGTGTGAGAGTGAGAGAGAGAGAGAGAAAGAGAGAGGGAAAGAGAGAGAGAAGAGAGAAAAATAAAAAATAAACACACACACACACAAACACATACACATGCATGCGCGCACCCACATATACACATCATATAGAACGAAGACCATACTTTTCATTATTTCACTTCTGGTTGAATTCTTATTGCCTCTCTTTTCCCAATGCAGAGGCAGGGGAAAAAAAGACAAGCCCAATCTCTTTCTCCTTTTCTCTCTTTTTTCATCTCCTTCACTCTCTCTCTCTCTTTGCAGCAGCAGCCCAGCTCTCAGCTCTCTGCTATGGCTAAGCAGCTTATTTATTTGGCCGGGAAGATAAGTTAATCCAAAAAACATATTTACACATGTGGAGAGAGAGGGAGGAGCAGAAAAAGGCAGAGGAAGAGGAAAAGAGAGGAAGAGGAAAAGAGAGGAAGAGGAGAAGAGAGGAAGAGACAGAGAGAGAGATAGAAAGAGGGAGAGAGCTGGCTGTGGAACTCATTAACTCATTCCGTGATGCTCCTGATTCTCAAAAATGTTTTATTTTTTTAAGTTTGCACCAGAATTTATGATTTTTTTTATAAATCACATTTTTATTACCTTTATACCTTTATTAAGTAATCAATCAAACTGCAGTTAGGTTGGCTTTGTTTGATTAAGTAGAAATAAAAACAACCCAAGTACAGTTTGACTGATATTACCTGGAGCGCACCACAATCAAAACATGATTAATATCGTCAATAATGTATTCTCAAAAAACATGACAAACAGAGATATGGTATCCCTTTTTGCAAACAAACTCTTCACTCACAATCAGAGAATAAGAGAGGCTTAACGTCAATATAAATATCACCATAAATGCATGCAGAACTCTGAATATAAGTGAGCCAGGCAGCAGCAGCAGTACTGGGCTCCAGTTAGAGGGATGGCGCTGCCAGTTAGCCCTAAAGTGGACTCCCTCTGGGACCCTCACTAAAGATTCAGCACAGATGCACAGCTGAGACAGACAGAAAAAACCAACAACAATGACTTTCCCAAAACACACACCCGCAACTCGGA
Source organism: Alosa alosa (assembly GCF_017589495.1). Classification (NCBI taxonomy): domain Eukaryota; kingdom Metazoa; phylum Chordata; class Actinopteri; order Clupeiformes; family Clupeidae; genus Alosa; species Alosa alosa. The sequence continues at coordinate 26,589,969 of NC_063189.1, read as the reverse complement.
ACAGTCTATTCTGCTGCCAGAGCAATCATGTACAGTATGTCTCCGGGCCCCAGACTGCCCGCTGTTCAGCTCTGAAGGTCCACATACAGTCAATGGCCAGCAATCAAGTCAGGGCTCTGCATCTTTACACAAAAGCTCTACTGCCATGTTCACATTCCACAGGCTCCATAAAAAAGCTCATTCACCATGTTTGGGGATCTACAGGTCTATACAAAAGCTCAACTCCCATGTTGGACACTACTACAGTTTTATCTGTGCAAACACTATTCACAGATTATCCCGCCTTCCTGGCCAATTCAACTGCTCCCCCGTACAGAGAATAAATCAGGGAGAAATAGGGGTGGGGGAGCGGTTTGCTACAGGCGACACTATTAATAAGATTAGCCAAGCCTGTCATCTGCCCTCACCACCAGTCACCAGCCAAGACCACTATCTGTCCACAACAGCCACACACAGCAACACAAACACATAGACATTAACAATGCACAGAGAGAACACAGACATTGAAGATAAATACATGAACAAAGATAAAACACACGCACGCACGCACGCACGCACGCACACACACACACACACACACACACACACACACACACACACACACACACACACACACACACACACACACACACACACACACACACACACAAAAAAACAATATGGAGAATATCAACATTCATAAACAGAGTGCCTGCCCAGGTGGGTATGTGAGAGACTGGCATCCGTTAAGAGGACCTGGGCATGGCAAAATAGTGCTATGCCATTTGTTTCTTTTTTCCCCCCATACAGCTAATCCTGGCACTTCCCAGCACTGTGGGTGCCAACATAAGATCCCGACACAAAAGGCATGCATGCACGCACACACACACACACACACACACACACACACCCTAACACTCTGCTGAAGATGGCCATGTAGGCTGTGCATTCTAAAGCAAACACACACCTGAAAACACGGGGGGAATAGAGGGATGCAGTACAGAGGTCAGGATGGATGACACCTCTAATGGAAGGCCCCTCAGAACAATAGAATCACCACACACGTGGGTGAAAAGAACCATGATGACAAGTAGGTCGTGATTTGAAGGGGTTGCAGTATTATGCATAATAATGTGACAGAAGCATATTTAAAATGAAACAATAATAGACACATGCTTCACGTTGGATATGATGAAATAAAGTAGGAAACAAGTGACCTAGTGTCTGCCATAGCAGAGTCGAATGAGGACCCGCCCGTGTTGTTGATTTGCAATTGTGATTGCTTTATCCATGTTAATAAATTAGCTTTAGCTTACTCTTGTGCAACACACTTTGCTCATTGGTTGTTGATTTGCTCATTGCCTGTTGCCCACCATTGAAATTAGAGCCCCTATATGTCTCTAATAGATGAGGCTTATTTAGGTCTTCTGAAACCAGATAATCCCTTACTGTGTTGATCTTAACATAACTCTTGGCTGATCCAGAATCAGTTCTCCCCATCATTATAACCATAAAAAAACCTTTTAGATCCCACTCCAGGACTGTGCTGGCCCTGGCTACCCACTGAAAAGACAAGTGTCCTTGTTTTTGCAACATCAAAGCACTGGGTCAAGGGCTTGGAGTGTTACCTCTCCTTTGAGTCTAAATTCTACTTCATCTCAGTCAGACTGCAGGGGTGGGAATAAGTCACTTACTCACTTTCTCTCACTCTCTGTCTCTCTCTCTCTCTCACACACACACACACACACACACACACACACACACACACACACACACACACACACACACACACACACACACACACACACACACACAATCTTAAAACGAATGTGTTGAAAACAACACAACTTCACAAATTCTCTGTGTCCACATAGGGACAACACAGATTGTGTTGTTTCCTTTTTTTATTTGTTACACAATATGTGTTGAAAACAACACAACTTGCAACAACACATCTCTGTGTCCAGATAGGGACAACACATTTGTTTTAAGAGCACACGCACACACACGCACACACACACACACACACACACACACCTCTACGGGCTGCAGTGTAGAGGCCCCCACCCACCCTCCCTATAAAACTGGCCGTCACGCGCCGACAAACCCAAATATGAGAAATAAAACACCTGGAGGCATTAACAGGCCAAATCACAGCCCTCCATCAGCGGCTGGCCGTGCTGCCATTACAGCAGACATGCACAGGAACGTGGAGGTCACGTCCCATCAGGCTCTGCCAGGCCTGCCACCGTGCAACGTGCATTACAGGATGTCATTTAACGTGGAGGAAAAGAGCGGATTTCAATGTTGCTGTCAACTGTTGCGAAAAATGTACTTCCCTGAATTTCTGTTTTCATTTTCATATTTTGTATTATTTTAGTTTGTTTTTTTCCTGTAATCCTTTCCTGATAACCCAGCGGCTTGCTTCACTGCATCTCAAACCAACGCACTGGACCGTTAAAGCAACAGTGTGAAGGAATTTTTGCTTACCTAACAGCACAAAACTTTAGCTTAAGCCAGGGGGAAAATAAATAGAAGACAGCTGCTCCTTTGGTTACCGGCCTACACACTCCCTGCAAGAAAACAAACACACACAAAAAAACAGACCGCTGTCCAGCTCACAGCTTTTGATTGTTCACAGGGTCTTATCTTGTGATCGGGTCAGCATGGTTAACACCCCCACAGAGGTAGCCCTCCTTCTCTTCTTCTCTCTCTCTCTCCCTCATCCCTCGCTCGCCGCCTCCTCCTCTTCTCTCTCGGCCCCGGGGGCCGAGCCAAGACCATGAGCCGCCGACACAAATGTACGCTCATCAGGAGTCCCGACGTGAGTGCTGGCTGTCAACAAGTCTAGGCACGGTGCTCTCAGAGTGAGTCACACACACACACACACACACTTGTATACACACACACACCTCCTCACCGGGAATCTGAGTGTGAGACAGAGAAGAGGCAGCCCACCAAGGCCACAAAAAGAGACCTCAGGAACGCTCTTGTTCTTCAAGTGCTCTCAGCTCTGCTATGAGAAGAAAGAACCTTCATCTGAAGTCTAGAGTGCAAGCTTTAAGGTGCAATAAGGTGCAATAAAGCCTGCTTCAGCAGAAGCCTAATCCCCTTAGGAATCCAAACACTCAACAACACAAAGCCCACAAATAAATATATGCAGTGCAATAATGTATGTTTTTCCCATGAAACCCCCAATAATTTATGTAAAAGTCTGTGTCAATTGCCTGTGATGTATGTAAGGTGTATGTCATTCCTATGTCTGTGTTCATGTATGTGCCTTTCTGTGCCTGTGACCATGCAGGATGAAAAGCTGTATGGAAAATGTGAAAAAAGAATTTCCCTAAGGGGACAACTAATAAACTAACTAACTAACTTTTACATTTCTGAAAGCTCAGAGCAAATATAGAACACAGGAATCGTTAGGTTCAGCTCCTCCCAATAACGGCAATATCAACCAGAGAGAGAGACCAAATGCACCCATGCAGAGATAAAGCAACTCACCACTGTACAAAGATATCACACAAAACAAAGATATCACACAAAACAAAGATATCACACAAAACAAACCTGAGGCACAAAGATAAATAATAAACCAGAAACACAATCACAAATAAAACTGCATCTGTAAGTTGAGAGAAAGACACCAGGGTCCATATGGGATAGAGACTTCTTTTTAACAAGCCTAATGGAGAAAATATACAATTCACTGCAGTCCCCCTTGTGGGACTCAAACCGATCAATAGAATTACTGAGCACGTTTGCTGAAATTGACTGGCTGATCAGATCGGACCCATAATTGATTTGCACATCTTCGCCCCCTTTCTCCTTTCCTCCTTTTCCTTCACTCCTCCACTCCCTGTGCACTGCCTGAGGCCTCCAACAGAGTGGCCGACAGGACGCAGAAACGCAGGGGCCAAAGAGCGCAGGGGAGAGGGGAGGAGGTGGTGGTGCAGTTAAGGAGGGAGAAGGCAGCAGCGGCGCTTTTTTAAAAGAGAGGGATAGAGAAGGGAGAGAGAGAAAGGGGGATGAGAGAGAGAATACTAAAGAAGGATACTGATCGACTACATTGGAAAGGTGGAAATGGAAAAGAGTAAAACTGTGACTGAAGCGAGCCTAAGAAAGCGGGAGAATAAGACACTGGAAATAAAGCGAGGAAAGAATCTGACCAAGAGAGACAAATACCCAGACAGACCAAAGACAGAGCAGAGGAGGCTAAGAAGAAAAAGAAAAGAATACAAACCCAGGGACGCTGAGCGGCAGTCAGTCTTTGGGCTTCCGGTCCAGCCTCAGACTGGACAAAACGCGCTGCTCGGAGCTAGAGTACGAGGAAAAAGAGGAAGAGGAGGAAGATGAAGAGGAGGATGGCTTGACTGTTCTCACACCTCTCCCTCCAGAGGCCACCCACTCATTCGCACATCGCTTCCCCAGATAGCTGCAGTGCTGCATGGGGCAGCGACTAGCGACTGTCCCTCTGGCGGAGCCCTGGGACTCGGTGATGGATGAGGTGTTGATGACTAAATTTTTCTCCGGCGACAGGGGGTGAGTGGGAGAGTGAGCGAACGAGCGGGCAACAGAGTCAGGGAGAGAGGAGGAGTGGAAGTGGGTGACCGGGAGAGTGAGAAAAAGAGAGTGAGGTGCGAAGGGTCGAGTCCCCCTCTGGTTGGGGACGCGCAGCGTGGGACTCCATGTTGTGTATGCGGCCGAGAGAAACCCTCGCGTGACAACTGCATAAGTGGAGGGAGGGGGAAAAGGCCTCGGTCCCATTCTCACATTGGATGTGTGCCTGATGTGTCACTCAGCGAGGAGAGGGAGGGAGTCATGTGTGACAGACAGAACCCGGCGAAGGGGTACCGCATCCAAGTACCGGCAAGGAGTATCACATCCAACCCCCACGTTGTGAGAACAGACAATCCCTCCTCCTCATCCTGGAGTCACCCCCGATACCACCACCACCATGCTACAAACAACACTCCCCCGCCAGTGACCTTTCTCGACAGCACTTGCCAACGTGTGACTAATGTGCGCTGATTGCAGCCTCGCTCCGACGCAAAACACAATCTGTTCATTAACGTCTCCGGCGCCTATCGACTGGCAAACGGAGTCCAGCATTGGTGAGTGGGAAAAAAAACACTTGAGAAGTGGTCCGCAGAGGACGCTAAAGACGCGGAGAAAAGTGCTGGGTCATCAGCGAAGCCATTTCTTCCCTGCCAGGCCCCTTTAGTTTGCATACACAATGGAGTAAGTGCCTCCCCAGACTGACAATGCAGCACATTTCAGAGTAATGGTGATTAAAAGTCTGGCTTTGTGTCGGCCGACACTTAATAATGTCGTGAATCGATATTGGCCGTCCACTCTCGCACAGATGCTGCTAAAGGGGTCCTGGCCACACTTCTTCAACAGCTATTGTTGCGAGGCACACAAAAGAAGTGAATGTGAGAGAGAGGGGAGAGAGAGAGAGAGAGAGAGAGAGAGAGAGAGAGAGAGAGAGAGAGATGAGAAATGTAAGAGAAAGAATAAGAGGGAGAAAGGGGAAAAGAGAGAGGGAAACCAAGGGAGAATGAGAAAGAAAGGAGGAAACAGAGACAGCAAAAGAGAGGGAGAAAACTACTTAGAAAGTAAATTAAAGGCCCCCTCGGCTAGGGAGGTGGAGAGGGAGAGGCCATTAAAATGTCCTGACTGACACAAAGCTGATGGGTCATTTCAGCACAGTCCAGCAATTAGGCTAAATGAGAATGGAAAGAGAGAGGGAAAGGGAGGGAGGGGGGAACACATACACTTACAACAGCCAATCACCAGGGTGGGAGAGAAACTGTTACGTACAGTAGTCAAGGCCTCCGAATCTTATTTTCATTTGACCCTTTGTGGTCAAATGAAAATGACACTTTGTGGTTAAGATCAGGGTTAGGGGTTGGGTTTGGTGAAGGTGATGTTCAGTAATTGTTCAACAATGGCTACAATGCAACGTATTCTGTCCGAGTAAAGTGTTACGCTACAAGCACACAAAGAGCAGTTGAACACCTCTTGCTGGGGAATCCCTCTGCCCAGTCAACAATTAATCAATGCAGCATTGATGGAATCATAACAAACCAAGGCAGCACTGTTGCGTTGTACTAGAGAATAGGCTGCTTTCTGCTGAGCCTGCAAACATCCGTCACCCAAGTCTGGGAGAATGGGAACATCATCAGCAAAGAAATATTCCAACCATGAAATCCATCTCTGGGTAAATGACACATGGCGTCGTCACCATATAAGCTCTGATGCAGCGCTATTGTTTGCCGAAGGAGAGCCTGGATGCTTAGAGCCGAGTGACTGAATAGGGGTCGGCAGGGACAGAGCGCTCGGACTGAAGAGTGCTTGTGAAAGCACACCGCCAGGGAACAATGGCTGCTGACACCCAAGATATAGGAAGCCCCCGCCTTGCCCTCCAGGCCTCATATGCTGAAGATAGAGCTGGAACCTTCCAGCTGCTATCTCGAACTCTCGAGTGTGTGTGTGTGTGTGTGTGTGTGTGTGTGTGTGTGTGTTACACAGAGAGAGAGAGAGAGTGCTGGAATGTGTCAGGGAGCACTGCTGAGTTGCAGCATCTCCCTGTCCCCGTAAATCTCCAGCTTGTTTCCATGGAAATGTGTAACACCCACCGCCTTCCTCCTGTGGCAGAAACCCCCATAATTGCCTCTTTATAGAGCTGGACAAAAGCGACCTAATCCCCAATCCAGCAAGGGAGGGGTCAAAATGTTTGTGTGTGTGTGTTGCCATAAAATAATGCAAAAAAAAGAAGATCCTGAGACAACTTTAATCACACACTTCTGAATAGAGGCTCTCACCTCCAGCAGTAAGGCTAAGAGGAACAGGGGGCTCTGCCAACCCTCTGTAGCCCCACAGGTGCTACAGCTCTAGGGGAACGGGGTTGGAGGAGGGGTGGGGGTGATGGGGGTGTTTCCCTCCTGAGAAGTACTGAGGGGCCTGGGGAGCTCACAGAAACACTCCATCCCAGTGGATTAGGTGAAATAATAAACCATTTTGTCAGGGCTGCCTTGCCCTTCATAAACTACTAATTAGTCGCTCAGGCTCATTCAGGCGAGACTTTGCCTTTGTTAGGAGTTAAAAAGGATGATCGGTGGGATTTATTTACCATAATCCCAAGGCTGGGAATCTGATTCATTGTAGTTTTAATCTTCAGTGTGATTGGCATTTTAATCTGGCATGTCAGCACCTCTCATTTGTTCTGAAGAAAGTAACTGCATACCACTGGCAAATGTTTTTATGCGTTTGTGTTTTCCATCATAATCCAGGCATTACTGTGCTGAGAATTTAAAACAAACATGTCTAACAGGTGCAGAAACAAAAAAAAACACAAAATCCACAATCAAATATTTTTAAAAAGTGCTTAATTCTCCTCTCGGGAATGTTAAATCCACTTCACCATCTAAAGTGGGGCAGTGTACAAAACACACACACACACACACACACACACACAAACATTTAATCTTTCATCTATCACTCAACAGGGCTAATACAGAGTAGAGATCTCACCTGTCAAAGGCCAGCCAGGACAGGGCGCAACAGTGGAGGGAAAATGGGCAGGCAGCAACATGAAAAACAGAGAGAGAGAGAGAGGGGAGGGAGGGAGAAAGGAGACAAGTCAAAATCGGAAAAACAAACATGGCAAGCACTGTGGGATAAAGAACAGTGTGACATCTTCATTAGCGCTAGCTCAAAGCTCCTCAGAGCCAGTCTGACTTGAGAGCATTTATCTTGCTAAGCTCTCGTACGCACTGCTTAAGCATACACCTTAGACATGTGGGCCACGGGGAGATGAGCTTCCAGTGTGCTGCGGAGACCATTAGTGTTTAAGAAAACGTCTAAAACGTAATGTTAGTAAAGTTTACACCTCTTTTATGAAGTGCTGCTGCCATCATATCCAAAGAGTCTGAAAAATGTGTCTCCACAGTAAGGAATAAAGTCTTGTACACCGTCTGCACTAACACTCAGCAGGATGTTCTGTAGTTTACTGTATATTCTCTCATATAAATCTCAACAAATCATGAAGAGGTGATCGTGGTGCCGAGTTTCAGAACAACAAATCATTCATTCGCCATGTTTTGCTGCTTTTACCATGTCCACACACACACACACACACACACACACACACACACACACAACATCCATTCCTGAGGATGTATCTCAGAGGAAGCCCTGTGCCAGGCTTTCTCTCTGGAATGTTCCAGGGCCTGTTCGCTCATGTACTACACTCTCTGGCAGAGGACCAGAGGACTGTCCTCCCCTCCCCTACGACGAGAGACAAGAGGCAGGGCGAAGGAGAGAAAGTAAGAGAGAGAGAGAAGAAGAAGATTGTAGCCTGAGGTTCAATGCACTTTCCATGTACTGTAAGTACCTCATTATACCTTACTAACCCAGACACTATGCATACATATAAAGTACATATAAACACTTATATAACATGGATACAAACTACTTTATCAATGTGGCATGGAGTAAGTTCTAAGGCAATTAAAAGCTTCATTCTGTCCTGCACTGGTGAGAACTGTGTGAAAGGGCCCTCCTCTGTTTGCCCTCTGGAGAGAGAGAAGCTGTGCTGGCATAACACACTGCGTCAAATTAATGAACGGACAAACACCACTCTTCCTAAGCATGCACAGGCATACATCCACGCCTACACAAACACAAACACAAACACACACACACACACACACACACACACACACACGCACACGCACACGCACACACGCACACGCACACGCACACGCACACACAAACATAGGCCATGCATGAGTGACATTCTGAAGGAATAGTATTCTGGGTATTCTGGCACACAGTTAAATGTCAGCGAGATGCCTGGATGAAGGCAGGGCTGTCTCTCTGGCAGTGCCGGGGACACTGATGCCATGCCGGGCACAGCGAGAGAGAAAGAGAGAGAGAGAAAGAGAGAGAGAGAGAAAGAGAGAGAGAGAGAAATGACAGAGAGATGAGAGAGAGAGAGAGAGAGAGAGAGAGAGAGAGAGAGAATGACAGAGAGATGAGAGAGAGAGAGAGAGAGAGAGAGAGAGAGAGAGAGAGAGAGAGAGAGAGAGAGAGAGAGAGAGAGAGAGGCTCAGCGGGAGGCCTGAGAGGGCTGAGTCACTCCAGCAACAGTTGACATGGGAGTGTATTTATATGCAGATGAAAAAACAATGAGCAGGATGAAAATTAAACTGTCTGGCGGACACCCACTTTTGTCAGAGAAGAGCGAAGGGTGAGCGTGTTGCAGTGAGAGACACACACGGTGTGTGTGTGTGTGTGTGTGTGTGTGTGTGTGTGTGTGTGTGTGTGAGAGGGTAAAGTTTATGTCTTAGTCATTTATGTGTATAAGGCTGCACTGCCTGGGATGGAAAGAAACTGCTTCAATGTGCCGATAAGCAGGGTGGAGGAAAAAAGTGTGGTTTGAGGTCGGACTAAAAGTGAAGTTCATCCAGCGAACGGCGCTGTCTGCGTGGCCAAGGCCCAGCGGGCCGCTGCTGCAGGCTGTTTACAGTCCGTCTGTGGTCCTGCCGCTCCGCTTTGCTCCGCCACGGACTGACCTTCGGCTAAACCTGTGTTTTCCCCCCTCACTTTTCAACATTTCAAAGCTCGATCGCTGACCTGCCGACCCTCTCCTGAAGGAAATGGCACGGCGGCGGCTCCCCCGCGAGAAGTGCAGCTGGAATGAAGAGGGGTTGAGGGGTGTGGGGCTGCACGCTGTGGAGGGGGAGACAACAGAGCGCGAGGCCCTGAACACCGGAGCTAGCCAGACGCATGAATAATGAACGCGGGAGCACAGCGATACCGCCGGCACAGCCGTCAGTGCTGCTGTAGACTTGAAGGACGCTAGATGAGAGGAGAAGCAGACGGAAAGGAAGAGTGTGTGTGTGTGTGTGTGTGTGGGGGTTGGGGTCTAGGGTGTCTGGCAACTGCAGCCTGGGACCTGGTGGCTGTTCCTGAGTCGTGACGTAATTAAGCACCGGTTAATGAGGCTAACGATCAAACAGATGGCGTGGTTTGGGAGACATGGCCAGCAGCAGTGCACAGAACCTTCCGGCAAGGATTAAGACAGTTCTTTGATGGGCAACTTTACAGATGCAAATTCACAATGACTCCCAGGACAGAAAAAAAAACCCTTTTATCCAGTAAGCCCCCCCCCTTCTCAATCTCTCTCTCCCTCTCTCTCTCTCGCTCTCTCTCTCTCATTTCCCCTTCTTCCATTCCTTCCTTTTTTCTTCTTCTGTCTACCTATGAATCCTAGTCTCCTAGTCAATGGGGTTGTTAAATCCATTCTACGAAGTCGCAAATCAGACTTTCAACACCCAAGGGGGAAAAAATGACATATTGTTTACTTCAGGTGGAATTGAGGGGGAAATGGTATTGTTCAAGGCCTAAATAAAAAAGGCATAGGGTGTATTGTTCTCAGAGAGAAATGAGACACTGATATCTGGCGCCGCTGTTCGCCTGTCTCTGACATTTCCCATCACGCTTCCTCAAATCACTTCAGTTGCAATTCCCATCCAATCTGAAAGGTGCATTTTCTGACAAATGACAAGTTTTGTGGGGGAGAAAATTTCAATTTGGCTCTGTGAAACGGCCCTGAGAAATAACTCTGGTACAGAAGAGTGCAGAGAGAGAGAGAGAGAGAGAGAGAGAGAGAGAGAGAGAGAGAGAGAGAGAGAGAGAGAGAGAGATGGTTGGACATTTTGTCCAGATTGTTTGTTTTTTCTCTCCTAGATCCCCTTTCCTTTAGAAGCTCACACAAAAGAGGTCTATTACCTCTTGAAAATGGCAGTCAGTTGAACTTCATACAGCACATTCCCCTACACAGTCTCTCAGTCTATACAACAATTTAATCTGTTGCCTTCACTTGGCAGTGAGATGGAAAGTGAGAGCTCTTCTCCAAGGACTTAGAGGAGGTGCTCCTGTCAGACTGCTTATAAGGAGGGCTCCCCAGTACACTACATGTATTCTCAAGCAATGCCATGCCATGGTGCCATGTGTAATATCCGCCAAAAAATCAATTCATACTCCACATTCCATAAAAGATGGGGGCAGAAAATGAGTTGGTCTACCCTAGAGTAACAACCGAGAAACGTGTATTGCAGTTTGGCTGGCGGTTATGTTGCCCATATACTGCCTCCCATGGCTGCAACTGGTATTATGACACCTGTCGGGCTGTGGCTAGTAATTTAGCATGCTAATTCAGGTTGATATCTCTGCAGCACTATACCTTGTAATTTTTTTAATGACATCATCGCCCTCATTTCTTCTCATTCTTTTGATGCGTGTATCTCATTTTTTGGATATATTTTTACCTCAATTCTTACACATGGCACCTTTAAACTGCAAGTCACTCAATCACACACAGAAACACACATACAGATACACACATACACACACACACAAACAGAAACACAAACACACAAATATACACAGACAGACACAAACACCCACAGATACACACAAACACACACACACCTGGACCACACACTTATTGACTGATATTCCCATCCTTTCATATCTCTCTCTCCCTCTTTCTCTCTCTCGCTCTCTCTCTCACACACACACACACACACACACAATGTTGAAATCCCCTGCTGGGAGAGCCGGCAAATAATTAATCAGGCCCGTCTTTGAGAAAGCCTCCTCGGTCATCTAACAAATCAAAGCACCAGCACCCCCACGCCCGACCACTGGTGAGCGCATTAGAAGGCAGTACAGGGATTATGTAAGGGATGACACACAAGCAGCTGGCCATTATTACAGCCATAAACCCCAACAGAGAGATTGGGACTCTGGTGCTAAACGGAGGAGAGTTGGATCAGCCTGGGGGGTTTTGGGGGAGGGGCACTGCACTCTTCATCGCCCCAACTGGGCATCTTCATCATCCAGCTGCCCACTCTTACCAAACCAAACAGTCATATGAATTACAAAGAGGAGTCACCGAATAGAGTTCGTAACTAGTTGAAGTTATGTATCTCTTTCTTCCTACATGGTTTCTGCAGGCAGAAAGCGGCACCTGTGTCAAGGGGTGAGAGCAGAACTCCTTGAAACAACATTTAGATTCATTTTGTGTGTGTGTGTGTGTGTGTGTGTGTGTGTGTGTGTATGTGTGTGTGTGTGTGTGTGTGTGTGTGTGGGTTTGCTTGTCTACAGTATGTGCATGCTTATGTGGCTGCCCGCAAGAAGTGAGTGTGAAGTGTGTGTGTGTGTGTGAGTGTGTGTGTGTGTGTGTGTGTGTGTATGCATATGTGTTTGAATGAGTGTCTGGAGTGTATGTGTATGTGTGTGTGTGTCTATGTGTGACCAGGGGAGATGATCCTCTCCCTCAATCCAATAAGGGTGACTGATGTCAGGGAGAAGCTGTGGCACCCTGCACTGGAGCAGATGGTTCTGTCCCTGAGGCCTTCAGCAAATCTTTCCCACCTCACAGCAGTAATTACACTCACCTAAACACACACACACACACACACACACACACACACACACACACACACCCTCTAATCGGATCTGATGTCTGACTCTGGCCATAAGGGTGTCATCAAAGCCACAGCATGTCACCAAGGTGACATGGCATGGGCTCAAGGTGTGTATGTGTGCATGTGTGTGCGTGTGTGTGTGCGTGAGCGTGTGTGTGTGTGAGTGTATGTGTGTGTGAGTGTGTGTCGGTGCTGTGAGGTTAAGCCGGAGGTAAGTTCTTCCTGCAGACTCTCCTCCACTTCCAGCCATGTGGCGTGTCGCTGTGGTGACGACGGTATCTGCACCCGACAGGAGAGGGATCAACCCGCAGGCACAGCAGGAGGCCGGGCAGCACACACATCCGGCTGTCACCTCCTCTCTCTCTCTCTCTCTCTCTCTCTCCACACACTCACACACACACACACACACACACACACACACACACACAAACTTACTTATACATACATGCTATACACATTCACTCACACACACGCAACCCCCCCACACACACACACACACACACACACTGCACATAATCCCAGCCGACAAAAAACAGGAAATGAAAGGCAAGGCACCAGAGCCATCAACTTCAGGAGCAAAAAGAAAGCTCTAGATTATTCACACGCCTCCTGATGAACCCGTCACAGTTAAGCCCAGCCAAGCTGTCGCCACCATCGCCCCCGCTACAGCCGCTACGACACAGCCACAGCGCAGCCACCAGAGAGAGACACATGGAGTGAAAGAGGAACGAGTGACGAGAGAGTGACAGGAAGAAGAACGGGGGCCTTGGAGAAAATACGGGAAGTGCAGCGGCAGCTTTTTTTTTTTCGTTTTATTTTTTCGCTTCCGCGCCGACTGACTGCCCTGGCACCCCTGGAGTCTCAAAGCGGGGGGGGTCAGAGGTCACAGGTCACAGGGTGTCATTACAGCCGCTGACAGACGAGTCACTCCGTTCCACTGCAGCTGCTGAGAGTCTTCCCGTCTTCCATATTTCTTTCCAGCGCACCTCACCAGGCATGAGGCTGTGCCAACACTGAGCCGTCGGCACAGGACCCAACACACACAACCAGACGGCTCTGCTCCATCATGTCAAACCATGGAAATGTGGGGGGACAGGGGGGAGGCTAATTATATAGGGGACCAGGGAGGGGACCATCACACAAGAATAATTCATGCACTATTGCAAAGGGAGGGGAGGTCCTGGATGGAGCTTATCGGAAGTCACACTAGTCCCTCCATGACTCCATGTAATCCCCAGGCAGATTGGGGTGGGGGGTGGGGGAGGCTTAAGAAGAGGGGGAGGTCTGTGGGGTAAGTGAGCTGTAATCCCCCAGAGATTGAGTGCAGAAGAGAGGGAGTGGGGGTAATGAGCTGGGGGTAGAAGAGATGGGTGTGTGTGTGGGTGTGGGGGGTTCTGGCTGCAATCCTGGGGGAAGCATGGGGAAAAGGGCTGGGCGGTGTGGGAGGAAGGCTGTTGGGGCACCCTTGCTCTGCGGGAGGCTGCTGGGCCTGGTCCGGGGATTGGCATCGCGCCCCTGCATGGGTTAGGGTGGCACCATGCCAACAGCCATCTTCCATCAGCCCCCCAGAGGAGAAAGGTGGCGATTACATGACGCCAGTGGTGGGGGGGGGACAAGTGTCGGAGCCAGCGGGGCAGGGCGGGGCAGGGCGGAGCGGCATGGGGGGCGTGGGGGAGGATGAGGGAGTGAGTCGCCGTAACTGGCCTCACTTCCACTCCATCCATTCCCATCGCAGGCCTGCCAGAACGCGACTGATGGGTTTGGGGCCGATGCCATCGTCGCGGAGACGCATCGCGCCGCATCTTTGTCAGGTCGCAGCACGACGTCTCGTCTCAAGTCCGATCGCAGATGATGGAGCACGGGGGAAAAGACAAGCTGTCCATTTGTAAACATCCCCCTAGCGAAAGCGCAGACAATTTTTTCAAATCAAGGACACTCCATCCCGGCAGTCGGTTTCTCAGCCTCTCGCTGGGACACTCTTCTTCCTCATCCACACTTTCTCTCTCTCTCTCACACACACACACACACACACACACACACACACCAGTATCTGTCTCCACTCTCTTGCCCTTCATTGTCCCTTTAAAAAAATACAAAAACTCTTCCCTGTTGCTTGTCTCATTGTCACCATGTTGGCAGCTTGACAGATCCTCACAGGGCTCCGGCAGCCCAGATTAGCATATGTGATCTCACACACACACACACACACACACACACACACACACACACACACACACACACACACACACACACACACAGGGGCAGGGGTAAGCTGTGGTTGTGGTGAGAGGGGTGTGTGTAAATGTCCCACCACACACCCCCCGGGGTATGGGGAGTAGTGGGGGTGTACAAGGGTTTATCTAAGGCAGACAATATGACAAGAGAATCTTACTGTGATATGATGGAAAAAAAAATGATAAACAAAAAACAACAACACAGAAGCCAAAATAAAAACGTGGCCTATCCTACGTCTGACTGTGTCATAGCAATCAGCTGTCAGACAAGGGCTCGTTCATGCAGAGCGCGAGAGGTAAACAAGAGCGCGAGAGGAGAACATCAAGGGAGAGAGGGAAAGAGAAAAGTGAGGGAGGAGAGAGGAAACAGATCAGCGTTTGTATTTCCATTCCCAGTTGGGGTGGCAGGAGAAGGAGAAGGAGGAGGAGAAAAGGAGGGGAGGAAGAGGCGGAGGAGGAGGAGAAAAGGAGGGGAGGAAGACGAGGAGGAGGAGAAAAGGAGGGGAGGAAGAGGCGGAGGAGGAGGAGTACATGAAGAATGGATGGGGAGGGGAAGGAGGCCTGGCACTGGAGGTTTGCATTCGATAATGGGGGCCAAATATTGTGCAACTGAGCAACAACATTGTGAAATATTCTCTCACACAGGCCTCATTATGACTGGGTGAATGTGCTCCCATTGGGCTGAGTAGAGAGGGTGGGGTGGAAGGGTGCGGATGGGGGTGGAGATGGAGAGGCTGGGGGGGGTGTGAAAGGAGCTCATTGTGCGGCACTGTAACCCGAGCAGCACCCGCGGAGCTGGGGCCCAGAAAAGCAGCCCTGCCCTGCCAGACCTCCGCTTGGGACTCCTGACAGCCCAGTTCCGCCCCAACTGCCACCATGGCCGGCCTTGGCCCCCCGTCGCTCTCTTTTGTGCCCGCCCCAGGGGTCTGTGTGAGGTGGGCTGCCGGGGATGTGGCATGGCTGTACCTGGCCCGGGGGGATGCCACGGTGCCCGCTGTCGACTGTGCCAGGCCTGACCCACTTTGTCTCAAATAACTTGGAGAATTATGGGTAAGGAAAGACTATAAAGAGACCACAGTGCAGAAACAGATTGGGCTAAAACTGGAGGAAGAGAGGGGGGGACGGGAAAAGAGAGAGAGAGAGAGAGAGAGAGAGAGAGAGAGAGAGAGAGAGAGAGAGAGAGAGAGAGAGAGAGAGAGCAGCTGTATTCCCACAAAAGCTAGCCAAATGTGATGCAGTAGGGTTGGCAACAGGGCTTAAAATAGTGTTAACATAAATCCAAAAATAAAAGGAAAAACTAAACAGACACACACACACTTTCTTCCCCCTCATTAACTGTACCTGTACCTCTACCCTGCACTTGTAGAGGCCTATCTCCCCTTCTCCCCTGGTCAAAACAGTGGAGCACCTGGTCAAACTATATTCTGTCAAAACACACTAGGAGAGGAAAGGGAAAGATGAGCGGAGGAGAGGAGAGGAGAGGAGAGGAGAGGAGAGGAGAGGAGAGGAGAGGAGCAGAGGAGAGGAGAGGAGAGGGAGAGGAGAGGAGAGATGAGCAGAGGAGAGGAGAGGAGAGGAAGAGGAGAGGAGAGGAGAGGA